>NW_024070189.1:6718905-6879961 GCF_014754425.2 Oryx dammah
GTACAGATGTGAGACTTGGACCCATGTACAGATGTGAGACTTGGACCATAAACAAGGCTGAGTGTTGAAGAACAGATGGTTTCAAACTGTGGTGTTGGAGAAGACTCTTGAGAGTCCTTTGGACAGCAAGGAGATTAAACCAGTCAATCCTGAAGGGAATCAATCCTGAATAGTCACTGGAAGGGTGGATGCTGAAATTGAAGCTGCAACACTTTGGATACCAGATGTGAAGAGCCGACTCATTGGAAAAGACCTTAATGCTGGGAAGGAGTGAGGGCAGGAGGAGAAGGGGGCTACAGAGGAAGAGATGGTTGGATAGGACCATCAACTAATGGACATCAGTTTGTGAAAACTCAGGAAGATAGTGAAGGACAAGGGCTCCTGGGGTGCTGCAGTTCATGGGGTCCCAGAAAGTCAGACACAACTGAGCAACTGAACAACAACAACAATGTGATAGCATACACACATGTTGACAGGCCTATCCGTACAAAGGTTTTCTATATCTATCTCAAAATTCTGAATGAGTATCTTCTTGCATATCCTCTCTTAATCTCCGTAGTTCTTCTCTGACAATAACACCAAGTAACATTTTAAGATATGTTTTACATCCTTTAATAACCTTTAATATCATATATATTAAGTTGAATTATCTATTTATGTAAGAACAAGAATGTGCTACCATATATTACTGTTATACACTAGTAATAATGCTTAGGGCACAATAGTGCTTCTGGGGCAGGAGCTAAGACAATAAATCCATGAGGGGATCAAGATAGTGGAGGAGTATTACACACATACATCAAAAATGCATCTATATGTGGACTGAGTCTCACAGAACATCTAGAAACACTGGCTGAAGACTTCAGACTACCAAAAGGCAAGAAAATCTCCACTGGGTGGGACAAAATTGTAATTGGGTGAGACAAAGGAAGAAATAAATAGAAGGAAATCACGATGGAACTTGCACTCCTGGGAGGAAGCTGGGATAAAGGAAAGGTTTCCACATCCTGGGAAGTCCCTTTGCTGGTGGGGAGATCAATTGGGATTGAGAAGGAGCTTCAAGGCCTTGGAGGAGAGCACAGCCATAGGTTTGCAGGGAGTAAAGTGGAGAGAGACCTGTACAGATGGTTGGTGTCACCTCCTGAGAACCCCCAGCCTGACACGCTTGTCCACCGTGTGGGAAGGGGCTGGATGGTGCGGCTCTGGCTTCAGGGTCATACCCAGAGAAAGGACAGGGATTAGCTGCGTGCACACAGCCTGAGATGTGGGGTGAACCACAATCGCGGGTGCATGGGAAGAAGTCTGGAACCACCAGAGAGGGAAGGCACCGTGGCTGGGGGGATGTGAGGTGGGGGCACCACCATAGGAGGTTCTTTCTCTGCACACTCTGAGGCAGAGGGCACCGCCTACCTGAGCGGCATGAGTGGCTGCACGTGGCATGAGCAGGTGTGAGTTGGCCTCCAAAGGCAGGTGTGGGTTGGCACCATTGCTGAGTGTCCTACAGGTAGAAACCAATCACTGTCCCTGCCTTCATGACAGTGTATGCACACCCCCTATCAAAGGGATAATGGCCAGCACATGCTGAGGAAGGAGACAGAATGCATCCAAACTGCATTAGAAGCAACCCTCACTCCAAAAAAATTTTAAAACCCACACAAGTTATACAGGGACACATCCACATGTATGTAGCCCTCCAAGACTACATTAGATAACTGATTCTCCTAAACTCAGAGTAAGAGTAGTATAAGAAAATCAAGAAGGAGAGGAACAACTCCCAGTTTAAAGACCAAGAGAATTCCCCTGAAGGAACAATGAAACAGACCTCATCAGTCTAAACAGACACTAAGTTCAAAAGGAGGTAATGAAAGTACAGGAAAAAAAATGAAGAAAAGCTATTGACGGAAATGCAGATTATTGCAAAAAAGGAACTAGAAACTATAAGAAGGAGCCAAGAAGACTTAGAAAAGTCATTTGCAAAGACAAAACTGAGCTAAAGGCAATGAGTAGCAGAATGAATAACACAGAAGAAAGAATAAGTGATCTGGAAGACAGACTAATGGCAATTACCCAATGAGGACAGCAGATAGAAAGACAAATTAAAAAAAAAAAAGAAAGCAACATATGAGACCTATTGGATAATATAAAGCATGCCAGTTTATGCACAATAGGGATTCCAAAAGGAGAAGAAAGAGAAAACATATTTGAAGAAATTTTGGCTGAAACCTTCCCAAACCTAAAGAAGGAATCAGATATCCAGATACAGGAAGCACTGTGCTGTGCTTAGTTGCTCAGTCATGTCTGAGTCTTTGTGACCCCCATGGAACGTAGCCCATCAGGCTCCTGTGTCCTTGGGGAATCTCCAGGCAAGAATACTGGAGTGGGTTGCCATGCCCTCCTCTAGGGGATCTTCCTGACCTAGGGATAAAACCCAGGTCTCCCACATTGCAGGCAAATTGTTTACCAACTGAGCCAAGAGGGAAGCCTGCAGGAAGCACAGAGGGTTCAAATGAGAGGAATCCAAACAGACCTCCCCCAAGACTTAGTATAATAAAAATGGCAGAAGTTAAAGATACAGAAAAGATTTTACAGGCAAGAGAACAATAAGGAGGTCGGATTACAAAGGAAGCCTCTATAGGTGATCAACTGGTTTTTCTACAGAAAGGCTGCAGGTGAGAAGGGAGTGACAAAATATACTCAAAGTTATAAAAGGGAAAAATTTGCAACCTAGGATACTCTGTCCCACTAGATTATCATTTTTGAAATGAGGAAAGATAAAGAATTACTCGAACAAACAAAACTTAAAAGAATATAGCAATACTAAACCTATCTTAAAAGAAATATTATTGAAAGATTTTCTATTTCCCCAAACAGAAAACAAGCAAGAAGATATAGGAAAGTAACCTAAACCAGTATACAGATCAAAAGGGAAAAAAAAAAATCTCTTTGTGAAAATGATGATAAACAAAAGTAACACAAAAGGATAATTATGAAGATGTAATGAAAGACTTAAAAATCATAAAATATGAGGAAAGAGGGTAAGAAAATATAGATTCTTCTTTAGAATGGGTTTGAGCCAAAGCAAGCAGATATAACAAGCAGTTAACATACTTGAAAAACCAAAAATCAAAAACATACAGTAAATTCAGAAAAAAAATACAAGGATAAAATGAAAGGAAATCATCAAACCACAAAAAGAAAAACAAAGGAACAAAGAAGAAACATAGAATCAACTGGAAAACAAAGTTTATAATGATAATTCATATATATTATCAATAATTACCTTAAATGTCAATGAATTAAATGCTACAATAAAAATTATAGAGTGGCAGACTGGATTAAAAAAACAAGAGCCTATGATATGATGCCTGCAAGAAGCCCATTTTAGGGAAAAATACACATACAGATTAAAAATGAAAGGACAGAAAAAGATATTTCATACAAATGGAAATGATAAGAAAGTGGGAGTTGCAACTCATACACAACAAAACAGATTTTAAAACAAAGGCCATAAATAAAGATAAAAAAGACACTACATAATAATAAAATGATCAACACAAGAAGAGGAGAGATGGGAACACCAGACACCTGACCTGCCTCTTGAGAAATCTGTACGCAGGTCAGGAAGCCACAGTTAGAACTGGACATGGAACAACAGGCTGGTTCCAAATAGGAAAAGGAGTCCGTCAAAGTGGACATCATCAAAAACATCTACAAAAAACCAAATGCTCAAAAGAGTTTGGAGAACAGGAAAGCCTCTTACACTGTTGGTGGGAATGTAAGTTGGTATAGCCACTACAGAAAATGGTACGGAGGTTCCTCCGAAAACTAAAAATAGAATTACCATATGATATAGCAATCCCACTCCTGGGCATATATCCAGACAAAACTAGAATTCAAAAAGATACATGCATTCTAATATTCGTAGCAGCACTGTTCACAATAGCCAAGACATGGAGACAACCTAAATGTCTATCAACAGATGAATGAATAAAGAAGGGGTGTGTGTGTGTGTGTGTGTGTGTGTGTGTGTGTGTGTGTGCACATAATACATATATGCACACAGGGAACACTACTCAGCCATAAAAAAGAATGAAGAATGCCAGTTGCAGCAACATGGACAAAACTAGAGATTATCATACTATATGAAGTAAGTCAGAAAAAGACAAATATCATCTGGTGTCAGTTATATGAAAAGATGTAACAGAAAGGAACCTGTCTATATAAAAGAAACAGAGACACAGACATAGAGAAGAGGCTCGTGGCTGCCAGGGGGCGGGGGTTGGGGAACCACAGAGCAGGAGGAGGGGTAAGCAGAATCAATGTTTATATAGAGAACGGATAAACCACAAAGTCCTACTGTATATCACAGGAAGCTGCATTCAGCATCCTATGATAAGCCATAGTGGAGAGGAATATAAAAATGTATGCACTTATATTTATAGGGGGCCTCCCTGATAGCTCATTTGGTAAAGAATCCATCTGCAATGCAGGAGACCCTGGTTCTATTCCTGGGTCGGGAAGATCCCCTGGAAAAGGGAAAGACTACCCACTCCAGTATTCTGGCCTAGAGAATTCCATGGACTGATTAGTCCATGGGATCACAAAGAGTTGCCCACAACTGAGCAACTTTCACTTTCACGCTGATATATCTACAACTGAAAAAAAAAAGACAGTACAACTATTTCTATTATCTTAGGTTATTCAACTACTGGCCACCATGTACTTACTATAAACCAAAAATGTTAAAACATCACTAGTGCTGCTGCTGCTGCTAAGTCACTTCAGTCGTGTCCGACTCTGTGCGACCCCATAGATGGCAGCCCACTAGGCTCCCCCGTCCCTGGGATTCTCCAGGCAAGAACACTGGAGTGGGGTGCCATTTCCTTCTCCAATGCATGAAAGCGAAAAGTGAAAGTGAAGTCGCTCGGTTGTGTCCAACTCTTAGTGACCCCAAGGACTGCAGCCTACCAGGCTCCTCCATCCATGGGATTTTCCAGGCAAGAGTACTGGAGTGGGGTGCCACTCGTGAATGACACCAAATCTGTAGCCCATCACAAACAATTTCCATTATATCTTAGAAGAAATTTTCAAAATCATCTAACCAAGTACCTTATTTTCTTCAAAGCAGATGTGGTGGAGCATATTTCTTAACTCTTCCACAACTGTGGTATACCTGGGCCCCACAAACAGGTGTTCTTTGTAAGCATGTAAGATTATATGATTGTCATGTAATTATATGATTATCAGGTAATATTTATTATAAATTTGAAAGCAGCTCTCAGAATTGGAAAATGTAAATAAAAACCAAGTCAATCAAACCACCAAGAATGAAACATCTCTGATACAAAGAAATAGCAAGTTTTCAATGAAATATTCAAAGATTTCTTTCTAGAAGGGAAAAAGATAAGCAACTAAATTTATCAGTGACTTTATTTCGCTTGTGCATGATTTATTTATATGAAGATATATAGAGTTATATGAAGTACATATACTATATATGTCTATATAGTACATATACATATAGTACATATACATATGTACTATACTTCATATAGAGATATATGAAGTATAGTACAAAGTGTTATCCAATTACTGATGATTGAACAGAATAAAACTGGAAGTTACACTTCAGACAAGAAAGTAAAATCAGGTCAGCTTGAATATTTACACATTTATTGTATGGATTTTGCTTTATTTTAGTTTTAAAATTGGCAGATGTGTTATCATCATATTGAAGAGTTTAGGAAAGAAATTTTATAGTTATGATTTTGTTCCTTTCATAGATCTCACTCACCTATATTAAGCAGGAGTTGCTACCTTGATTTCTGATGTTATGTAATATTTTAAAATATTTAAAATCTTTTCAGGTCTAAGGCAATGGGATATTAATGGAAGACGATTTTTTTCTACTTATCCTTTATGAACAAATCCAAATTTGCATCTTAATTCTCCCATAAATAGTGATATTGGACAATGTATTTAACTTCTTTGATTTTCAGTTGCCATCTCTTTTGAAGAGGATAGTAATAGGAAACAGCTTAAAAGGTTTAAACAAGGATTCAGTAAATACATATGCTTGTTAATGAAAATACACTTATGCCACCTTATATGAGGCAAAGTAACTCAGCTCAAAGAATGAGAAATGGGTGGACCGTATCTCCTGGGAGTTCTACTGTAACAACTCACCTGACATTATAATAATCTAGCAGAAATTTATAAGTGCCCTCGAATTCTACTAATTTTCTGTAGCTAATCAGAATCGGGAAAAAATTGCAGCTTCATGGCTACATTCAGAAAGTGACAATAAATAACTGAGCTCAGGATAGATGCCGGGTACATGTGGGGTTAAAATGTCCGACGAGTATTCTTAAGTCTTTCAAAGAAAGGAGTCCAGAGAGCAAGGTGCCAATCAGAGTGGCTTAGCAGCTTTCCCATCCGCAGTCACAGATCTGTTCTCCTCCTCCATCATCATCCCCTCCCCGAAAACATAAGACGTTTATTGTCGCCTATTTCTGAAGTTGGAGTTTTATCCCATGATTTGATTCTAGCCTGCCATGTGTTCTCACAAATGAAAGTGTTGTGATCAGTAGATACCTAGCACTTGTGTGTGTTATGTCTGCACGGAGATCCACGTGGAGAAAATGTCATCCTATAATAACTTCAGTTTATATAAACCAGAATGTTACCATGCCAATCTGAAAAAAAAAAGAAAAACTCAGAAGTGTATTGTTCTTCTCTGATTCCAATGGCCAGAGGCTCTGGAGTGGTGGAGTGGGAGGAAATTAAAATAATGATGACATGCTCAGTCATCTTGATCTTCAATTTCTGCAGCTCTAGTTTTTAGAGGGAACTTTGATATAAATAGCAAGCTAACCATGAAAGCAGATCCATGGTGCAGAGGAAACATCTAACTCCATAGAAGAATAAGAAAAATAGAAGCATCTGTGAATAGGAATAATTGTGTTAGAAAAATTGTCTGAAACTTTGAAATAGGCAGAAAATATTACTGAGAGTTCTTTCAGTGTGGTTCTGAGCTTGAACTTTTGATTTATTTTTTATTGACTGGACTATTTTACAACAGTGTAGGACTTTAGTTTTGGAGAAGGCAATGGCACCCCACTCCAGTACTCTTGCCTGGAAAATCCCATGGATGGAGGAGCCTGGTGGGCTGCAGTCCATGGGGTCGCAAATGAGCAACTTCATTTTCACTTTTCACTTTCCTGCATTGGAGAAGGAAATGGCAGCTCACTCCAGTGTTCTTGCCTGGAGAATCCCAGGGATGGGGGAGCCTGGTGGACTGCCATCTATGGAGTCGCACAGAGTCGGACACGACTGAAGCAACTTAGCAGCAGCAGCTTCAGGAGTAGAGTTTAATATATAGATTCTTTTTTTTTTTTTTTTGTGGTCCACAGAGGTGAAAATAATTTCTTTGAGTGGAAAAGCTAGCCCCAAGGATAATACCTTAAATAGTTTTGTATCTAACCCAACAATTATACACTAACAATCCTTTATTAAATTACCCATAAATACCCAGTTCCTCAAATGTTCTTTGAACTTTAAAAAATATATATATTTACTGGTTCTCTCATTAAGTAATACACTGAATGAAACTTTAGAGATGTGTTCATTTTATATTTGCAAGAGAATTATAATAGGACCTTTCTGAAAACTACACTTTAATTATGTCTCTCTTGGCAAAGGACAGAAGGATCTAAGTGGAAAATGTGAGATAGCTTACACTATTCATCACATGGGCATTCAAGAAGAAAGAGTTCGTATTTGTCAGTCAGCTCCTGGCCACTCCATTATTGTAGAGAGTCCAGGTTATTGTCAAACAAGAAAACTGGAAGAATCAAGAGGGCTAAATTGATCCACATTAAAAAGAGCTGAGCCACACAGCTGACAGGTGAGATAATGGACAACCTCATGAGCTGCATTCTGGTGGGAGAGTATTTATCTTTGTTTTGGAATTGTTGAGGATGCTCTGGTGTAGTTGCAATGAGGCAGAAGTACAAAAATTGACATAAAGAACCAAAAGAGAATACTAGGGAATTATGTTATGCGTAACAGAAATATATCTTTTAAAATTTCTGGAAAAGGTAAAGACTTTGTTTTTTTTTTGCTTTCTATTCTATTTCTTTAATATGCTAAAGCATTCAGACAGAATATTTGTGATCCTGTGTCCAAAGTTTTATTTTACATTTACTATTAAGGAAACATGCTTCTGAGAAAGCCATTTCAAATACTTAATAGAGCATTTTACAGGAAAAGAGTGACTTGATTAAATTGGTAACATGGATGTGAGAAGGAAAGGGCTTGCTGAAGATTGTTAAGTGATTAGATTGGTTAAAGTGTCTTACCACTTGAGATACTTACTTGGCTTGAAGTTATTAGACTGGGCGCAAGAGTGACTGCTGACCAGTGCTGACCTTTCAGAAATTTCTCTTCACTACATCTAGTGATAAAGTTGGCCCCGTGTTTTCTTCCAGAAAATAACTCAAATATGTGTTTCTCAAACATGACTGTTAGCATGATATTGGCCTGGTCTCAGGATTGGAAAAAACGGATATGATTACCTGATGAGCTTTATAAATGTAAAATGTAGGCAGAGTGCTTAGTATACTTCCTGAGAGTAGACACTTAAAAAAGAAGGAAAAAAAAAAAAACCTAGTTCTCCCCAAAGAAACAAACATGAGTACTAAGAATAACACAAAATGAATACAAACTTTTGAAGTTACATGAAAAAAAAAAATTGCACGCCATTGCACAAACACACACACATATGCATGTATTTTACAATCTACACATTCATCACTAATCCTGAAATGAAATGAACAACTATTGGATGAGAAATAATTATTTTAGTTTCTCTTCCATTCATTTCAGAGACACCCTGGGCAGTGGGCAGCATTTATTTCTTGGAGCAATAGGTCCCCTGAGACTTTCCTAAACTGATTCCTTCCCTGTTCCATCTGAAATGCCATCCACTGCTTCTTCAGTTCACTGATTCTCATCTCCCAAATTCTATACAGTTTTCAACTCCGTTTTCAAATGCCAGAGCCTCAGTTAAGTGCTCTCTGATCCTCCAGCCTAAAGCATTTCTCCCTCCTCTAATGTTCGTAGGCATATTTTATATTTTTTCTTAAGGCAAGTGTCAGTCGCAACCGTCTAATATACATCTTTCCTTCCCTATTGAACCCTAAACTCTTTTTAAACCATAGCATTTCATTCTCTAAACAATTGCATTTTAATTTTGCCTGGCTGCCTGCATCGATACTTTACGTCAGCGTGGTATAATTAAGATTTTGCAGAACATGAAAAGCAATCTGAGTTCCTCTGCACACAGCTAAGGATGATGTGTGCTGCTGGTCATCCATCTCCACTACAAAATACGGCAATTATAGCCATGTCTATTCTTTGTTCTCAATTACAGGAGAATATGGCCCCAAAAGCTAAAGGTGACTGTAGAAGGGTGGTGGCAGCTGGGTGTAACTGAGTCCTGAAAATTCTTGATAGGATCTCCTTTCTCACAGGTCAGAGGACTGTGAGCTAATTCCGTTTTACAATCCCTTGCCCCTGAAGCAACTATCACTTTTCCAGCAAGCAGCAGTATTTTTTCTTGCTGACAGATACCCTCTGCATGGAGTTTCAAACACTCAGGCCAGAAGCACTATCTATGCCTCATTACCATTTAAATAGGCTGATCAATGAAAATTAGCATGTAATTTGAATTACAACACCCACCTCCTGCTTCTTAGAGCCAGGATCTTCCAGCCTCTTTAAATAAATGTTACATTTTCCTCTGAGGATTCCTCCCTCTCTTCAAATCTGAAAACAGGTGTTTGCCTGTTCTGTGCAAGAACTTTAATGGAGGGATTGATCCCTGGTTCTGCCTACTCCTCACCTGCATTCAAGATAGCCTACTGTCCTGTGAGAACACCAAATAGCAGTCATCTCAGCCAATTTGTACACTGAATATTTTGATTCAATGTCACCTTAATTTTAAGTCTATAATTTCACACCAATTTAACCAATAAATAATATTATCCATATGGGTCAGGGGACAGAGTATGCTGAATGTGGATTCAGGAGCTATAATGGTTACTCACTAGCTATAAGAAACTTGTACAAAATATAGGAAAATTAGTAAAAGAAATGAAAGCCACTAACCCACTGAGTAAAGATTTTTCATTTGACTGTCTTGCCTATGTTGTTAGGCCTAATGAAAATTAATTTTGTGATAATATATGTGAAAGAACTTTATACACGTTACAGTGCCATACAACTGCACTATATTGCATTACTCTATTTACAGATACAGTGCTATGACCTAATTAACTCTCACAGTAGGATTATTTTACTATTTGATACATCTCGTCATGATTTATATAGACAACCACTTCATATTTTCCTGGTTATCCAGTTAAGATAGTGAAGAAGCATTTTCTTGGACCAGTCGTGATTGCCAGTCACTGGTACATACTCTAAATTATAAGCAGTTTCCAACCGAGTGCACCCAGATAATTATTTAACATTAAGATGATGTAAAATTCTCTCCTGTACACTAACCAGCAATTCTTTTAGACTTCAAGTTACTTTCCAAGTCTAGGGATTCATAATTTTGGTTTATTAATAATAGGTAAAAGAATAATAGTAGTATGCAGCAGTACACTATTCTCTCGGGGTTGGGACTCATAAAATATTTCTGTATCTACACACCAATGGTGCATTATTGTTCTCATCACACTATTTTAATTTAAAAGTGTAACTTTTTTTGTCAGATATTACTCTTCTCCAAATAGGCCAAGTGACCTTGATAATTTGTCTTTCGTTTCTGTATCTTCAGTACTATCATCGTCTCTGAGTCACAGTTAGCAGTAAATGCCGATGTGTTCTGCTTCATGGATCACAGCCTTGTCAAGGCAAAGGGGCTTGTATAACTCAGTGCAGCTATGAGACATCCCGTGGAGGGCTGCTCAAGATGGACAGGCAGATGGATAGGCCTAATGAAGAGTTCTGACAAAACATGGTCCACATTCCAGAGTGTGGAGTAGACCTTAGGAAGCATGACTATGAACAAAGCTAATAGAGGTGATCGAATTCCAGTGGAGCTATTTAAAATCCTAAGAGATAGTGCTGTTACAGTTCTGCTCTCAATATGTCAGTAAATTTAGAAAATGCAGCAGTGGTCACAGGACTGGAATCCAAACCCAAAGAAGGGCAATGTCAAAGAAGATCCAAGGTACCATACAATTGCTCTCATTTCACATGCTAACAAGCTAATACTCAAAAACCTTCAAGCTAGGATTCAGTAGTATACGAACCAAGAACTTCCAGATGTATATGCTGGGTTTTGAAGAGGCAGAGGAACCAGAGATCAAATTGCCAATATCCATTGGATCATGGAGAAAGCAAGGGAGTTTCAGAAAGATATCTACTTCTGCTTCATGACTACAACTAAAAGCCATTGAGTGTATGGGTCACAAAAATTGTGAAAAATTCATACAGATGGGAAAATATGTGTGGGTCAAGAAACAGCAGTTAGAACTGAACATGGAACAACTGACTGGTTCAAAGTTGGGAAACAATTACAGCAAAGCTGTATATTGTCACCCTGCTTATTTAACTTATATGCAGAGTACTTATGCAAAATTCCAGACTTGATGAATCACAAGCTAGAATCAAGATTGCCAGGAGAAATATTAACAACCTCAGATATTCAGATGATACCACTTTAATGGCAGAAAGTGAAGAGAAACTAAAGAGCATCTTGATGAAAGTGAAAGAGGAGAGTGAAAAAACTGGCTTGAAACTCAACATTCAAAAAGCTAAGATCATGGCATCCAGTCCCATCACTTCATGGCAAATTGAAGAGGAAAAACTGAAAGCAGTGACAGTCTTTATTTTCTTGGGCTCTAAAACCACTGCAGATGGTGACTGCAGCCATGAAATTAAAAGATGCTTACCCTTTGGAAGGAAAGTTATGACCAACCTAGATAGCATATTAAAAAGCAAAGACATCATTTTGCCAACAAAATATGTATAATCAAAGCTATGGTTTTCCCAGTAGTCATGCACAGATGTGAGAGTTGAACTGTAAAGAGGGTGGAGCGCCAAAGAACTGATGCTTTTGAATTGTAGTGCTAGAGAAGACTCTTGAGAGTCTTTTGGACTGCAACAAGATCAAATCAGTCAATCCTAAATGAAACCAACCCTGAGTACTCAAGCTGAAGCTCCCATACTTTGGCCACCTGATGGAAAAAGCCAGTTAATTGGAAAATACCCTGATGCTGGAAAAGACCCTGATGTTGGAAAAGACTGAAAGCAAAAGTAGAAGGGGGCAGCAGAGCTTGAGATGGTTAGGTAGACTTATTGACTCAATGGACAGGAATTTGAACTAACTTCAAAATATAGAGGACGGAGGAGTCTGACATGCTACAGTCCATGGGGTCACAAAGAGTCAGATATGACTTAGCGACTAAATTACAACAAACCCATGTGTTGGATGAATGAACAATGGATGGCCCAACTTGTAACTTGAACTGGCTATAATTTCCTGTTGAACTCCATTAGTTAACAAACCTACCTAAAATAAGCACACCATAGACATAAAACCCAAGGTTACTTTGAAAATACTCTCTGAGGGAGTTCTATAGCCTATTTTGCATCCAGGTTACTACCTATAGACACCTTCCACATAGAAATAAAATAAACACATGAAAACAGCTTGGCCAGAAGACAAATTATGAAGGAGTCCAATGACATCCCCAAATGGCATCATGCTCTTCACAGCCATTTTTAATGATGATAGCACATTGGAATCCATAGACCTCTTATTTAGAATTGTATAGATCCCTATATATATATATCTATAGAGAAGTTTTTAAACTTTTATTTTAAAATAATATAGACTCATAGGAAGTATATACAGGGTATGATATAAAGTCATTTTGTCATCAAATAATTTATTTTTATGTTTCTATTTTTTTTTAAGTACACTGTTTATCTTCTCTAGTAATCTTCTGTTTACAAGGACTTGTAGTAACAGTTTATGTGATCATTCAATGAGGTAAGAAAACAGAAAGAATAAAGACAAAAGAAATTCAGAAAATCCCTCTATAATTTTTCACTAGGACTTGTTTATTTTGGTGATATATACAATGTATTTAGCTAAGTACAAGTACAAGCTACTTTTCTAACTTTGTTCATTATTTTTTATATGTTATGTTAAAAAATAATCCCTGTACATGCCCTGAGGTCTCTGCCATAGTTCCATGCTTAGGCTGAAAGCACTGTCTAGAATTTGTTTCCTGTTCTTCAGAATTTCTTGTGAATCCTATCTAACCTGTTAAAAGTTAAACGGAGGCATGTTAAAAATTTAGAGTTTATTTGATGAAAATCAATTTGGAAGGGTACTCTATCTGGAGGAGAGCATGGCAACCCACTCCAGTATTCTTGCCCGGAAAATCCCCATGGACAGAGGAGCCTGGTGGGTCCATGGGGTTGCAGTACAGTGCTGAACTCTACCAATAGGGGAAAGACTTTTATAGGGGAAAAAAAGTCAAGGAAATGTCTGATTTTCTATATCTTAGAGCTCGTTGACTGTGATTGGCTGCCCTTAAGCTCTGCTTTCTAACCTTGAAGCATTTACAGACTTCGACTTTGGTTTTGTTAGATTTTGTTTACATGGGCTGCCATAGCATTAGAACCAGCTCAATCTAACGGCTTTCTTGTTTAATTAACTCAATAAATCTTAGAAAACAAATTCAGGCATCATAGGCTCACTGTGGCTTTCTTTAATTCCATCAGCTAGATGAATTTTCTCGTTTTGTAAAAGTATACTCTTCTTGGTACTCAGGTCAGCTTCTATCTCTGTAAGACCTATTTATAAGAGTCAATATCTTCCCTTTTGGCCACCATGTCCCTGAGGCCCAGGTTCCTCAGTTAGTCACATTTATATTTCCCAGCTTCTAGTTGATAATTATTTTTGAAAGAGTTAAATAGAATTTAAATTTATGTCCCCAAATAGCTAACCTAATTTCCCAAACGTTATGCTAATCACTCAAAACTTGAGAGAGGGAGGGATACAAAGAAAGAGAGAACAAGAAAGAGAATCTTATACTGTACCTCTGGCTTTCTCAATTTAAATGTTTCATCTTGTGTTGTGCTAGAAATAAAATTCATGCCAGCAGGTTCAATGTTTTAAATTCTCAGAAATAATTGTTATCCTAAGATACTAACATATATAAGGTCAGAACGGTAAAACTAGTCTTGTTAGAAATCACATTTAAATTAAAGTCATTTATTGTGAATATACCAGGTTTTCTGGAAATGCTGAATATAGTACAGTCAGCTGGAGTTCTAACCCAATTTATTTCTTTACCAGCAATCATTCCAGAAGGAGCATAATATCTGGGGACTCATCCTCAGAACCAAAAATAAAGTGTTTTTTTAACCCAATCCTAAACTTAGTCACTATTTTCATAGCTTTTATTATCCCTATATATTTCTGTAGAACAAAGGAAATTTTAAAGTAAATTATTAACTAATAATATCAAATATGTTATTAATTTAAAAGTTGGTGAAATAATTTCCACTAGTAGTGAATGGAAGAAAACTCAGAGAGGACAAATTGATGTACCCAAAGGTATTGTTTTGTTTTCTAAAATGTAAGCCATTTTCTGGCTATTTATAGCTAATTTTTTAAAAGAATAATATTTATAAATTATTAATATGATTCAAACTCCTTTTTTTAGTAAAATGTACCTTCTATAATTTTAAGGGGGGGGTAATACCAATAAAGATCTGCTATTCTGTTGTAAGGATATAATGTTACATTTTCAAAATAATTCCACTGATTTATCAGTGATAATTTATGTAAATTTATAAGAATTGCTGTATATTTAAGAGACAATGTGATTTATTAATTTAAAGCTAATTTTAATTTTGAAATTACTAGAAGGGATAGGAATATGATGACTTAAAAACAATTAAATAAATAAAAATAATTATCTTATTTATAAATTTCACCAAATCAAATGAACATGTGCCTCCACTAACCTATGGATTCTTTTTTTCTATCAGTATCTTGGAGCCTTCAACTGTCACAGAGTCAGTAATTTAACAACACACCATGATGTACTCAGCATTCCATGGTTGATAGTATAATGTTTTATCTTACTGTTTTTTGTATCTTAAAAAAAAAATTGTGTTTTATCAAGTATTCAAATTATCTAGACAAAACTGAACTATTTCTAAGTTTAATATAGTGACTTAATAAATGTATCTCATCTTTATTTTTAATACAGCCCGTGATAATGTTTTGCCGTTGAATGCCAGCATTTCAATTGAAGTCTTAGTGTCCTTCATATAGAATGAAAGCAAGTCTAATACGTGGGATTCTGGAAGACAAGTCTTATATAATAATGAATAAAGTGGTATTTCTAAGACTCTTTTTAGAGCAGTTTAAGGTTCATGGCAAGATTAAGGGGGAAATACAGAGATTTCCTATACTCCCCCTACAACCACATATGAATAGCCTCCTACACTACCAGCTTCCCCCACCAGCGTAGTACGTTTGCCACAAACAATTAAAAAGCCTCACTGACGCATCATACGTTTCCAAAGTCCATAGCTTACATTAAGGTTCCCTCTTAGTGATGTACGTTCTATGAGTCTGGACAATTGTGCAGTGACATTAATTCATTGTTACAGTTATCATACAGAGCATTTTCACTGCCCTAAAAACCTTTATGTTCCATGTATTAATCCCTTTCACTTCCAATTCTTTATAATCTTTTTATTGTCCATAGTTTTGCCCAAACCATAACATCATGTGGTTGGAATCATATAGTATGTGGACTTTTCAGTCTAGCTTTTTTCACTTAGTAATATGCATTTTCAGCCCTGAATATTCATTGGAAGGACTGACGCTGAAACTGAAACTCCAATACTCTAGCTACCTGATGTGGAGAGCTGGCTTTGGTAAAGACTCTGATGCTGGGAATGATTGAGGACAGGAGGAGAAGGGGGCAACAGAGGATGAGATGGGTGGCATCATTGACTCAATGGACAAGAGTTTGAGCAAACTCCAGGAGATAATGAAGGATAAGGGAAGCCTGGCATGATGCAGCCCATGGGGTCGTAAAGAGTTGGTCTTGACTTAGAGACTGAACAATGATATGCATTTAAGATTCCCTCATGTCTGTTCATTATCACTTAAATATAAATTTTACTAACTGTATTTGTTTAAGAACTTTAAAAAATGTCATTTTAATAATACCTGTTCTTTTAAAGACAGCTCTTGGGAGTCAGAATCATATGTGATTGAATCTATTATGATGAGCTCAAGGGAAAAGATTAGATTGGGCTTGCCCTAGGGCTGCCAGCAACAAACACATGAAGTTATTATAAGCAAGGTCTACAAAAAGTCGTAAAGCAGCAGATGAGAAAAATGAAGGAACCTGTGAAAGATACTGTACTATTTGTTCACTGGGAAGAGGTTGGGAAATGATCACTGACCTCTAAGTAACAGAGAATGGAACTCATCTTTCACTTCTGAATGAGCCCCTTGCTGTATAATTGATGGCATTTCCTGAAATGGCTGTGATCATTAGGGCTCCAGTGACTGAATTAAAAGAAAATGAAGGATGCAGATGGCTGTACTAAAGCATGGAAAATGCATTTCTTCCTGGTGACAGATACAACTGATCATTTTGCAAGGAAGTGCCTCACTGACAGTGTTTCAGCTGTGTAGTTCTCAGGGAAAATGAAGAGTAATGCAAAAATTGGACAAGATGAAACAAGCAGTTTCATTCCAGGTATTGACTACACATGTCACTTTCAATAAATCAGCTGCTTATTGTACCTAAGACAGCAGTTTGTTAATATTAGGAAGGTGTTATAAAATGTACTCTTTGGTTAGGCAATCTTTGAGCATCATATGATAAAACACGAAGTTTTACTTAAATGGTTGTCTCTATTTGTTTTCTAGCTATCAATGCTTGGATTATTAGGCATGTTCATTTAGAAATAACCTTGATGATCAAAAGCAGCCAAGGGTCAGCAACATTTTTCTGTAAGAGGCCAGATATTGCAGTTTTAGACCTCTCTGCCTGATATAGTCATTGTACTAGCAAGTCAGTTCTGCCATTGTCAGGGGCAAACATCCACAGACAATCGTAGAAGAACAGATATAACTATGTTCCAATAAGACTTTATTTACAAAAACCAAATACCATCTGAATTTGGCCCTCAGGATATAATTTGTGGATCTCTGGTGTTTCCAGTGGTCATGTATGGATGTGAGAGTTGGAATATAAAGAAAGCAGAGCACAGAAGAATTGATGCTTTTGAACTGTGGTGTTGGAGAAGACTCTTGAGAGTCCCTTGGACTGCAAGGAGTTCCAACACGTCCATCCTAAAGGAGATCAGTCCTGAATATTCATTGGTAGGACTGATGCTGAAGCTGAAACTCCAGTACTTTGGCCACCTGATGCAAAGAGCTGACTCATTGGAAAAGATCCTCTGATGCTGGGAGGGATTGGGGGCAGGAGGAGAAGGGGACGACAGAGGATGAGATGGCTGGATGGCATCACCGACTCAATGGGCATGGGTTTGGGTGAACTCCAGGAGTTGGTGATGGACAGGGAGGCCTGGCGTGCTGCGGTTCATGGGGTCACAAAGAGTCAGACATGACTGAGCGACTGAACTGAACTGAAGCTAGCATCTTGGATGATACTGCAATTTGAAGCAATGAGGAAGCTTACCAGCTTGCTACAATAAAAGGAATGAAATACTAAATACTTTAATCTTCTATGGGAAATGAGGATATGAGCTTTAATCCCATTTAAATAAATACAGAATACTGTTTTAAAAGAACCATATGTTGACGACATCCTGCCTTGTTCAGTCATAAGAGAAAAAACAATTTTATGATGACTATCATACACATGGAGAGGCTCAGTGGGCAGCTTTACTAGGTATTTTGAGTGCTGCCCATCTTTATTTTTGACTTCTAGCCTTCCACATAATACTGTTAAAGCACTTAATTATTTATTTAAAATCCTTTGCAAATACAAATAATTTTTAAGTCACAAGGGTTCACCATAAAATAAAGTAGGGGGTTTCCAAATCATTGTATCAGAGTGTTTTAATAATAAATTGTTTTAAATATTTAAGAGATTTTGTAAAAAAATTGAAATTACTGTCTCATGAAGTCATCACTATAGTTTATATTTAAAGTGCTGCTATTTTCAAACTTCAAAAGAAGAAAAGAACACTTTAACTAAAGAGACTCATCAGGACAAGAGCTTCATGGCCATTTAAATTTTTCAGTATGTACGAACACTTACGGCAATTACTTCTCCCAATACAGCTAAACAGTTATGTTCCTTTGTCCAGAAAGTTTGTTATCTTGTAGCCTAAAACATATTATCCAGCATTCCTGGAGCCAACTAGAACTTGAAAGTTCCCTTCAGTCAAGATATTCCTAGTAATTAGTAATTACTTCATTGAAGACATCTACCTTAAGACTTACTCTTCTGAAACTACAGAAGCAAGACACCATATTAGCTTGATTTCCAATTTAATCTCTATTCCATTATTTTCTTCTGCAACAAATCTGTAAAGTACAAGGTACAGCCTAGGACCTTTAGTCATTTTTTTTAAGTTAGAACCTATTTTATGTTTTCATACCCAAAACAGAAGATTTCTCAAAGTCATCTTATTCTTCCTAGATGCAGCTTCTCACTTTCACATCCATACATGACCACTGGAAAAACCATAGCCTTGACTAGATGAACCTTTGTTGACAAAGTAATGCCTTTGCTTTATAATATGCTGTCTAGGTTGGTCATAACTTTCCTTCCAAGGAGTAAGAGTCTTTTAATTTCATGGCTGCAGTCACCATCTGCAGTGATTTTGGAGCCCCAAAAAATAAAGTCTGACACTGTTTCCCCATCTGTTTCCCATGAAGTGATGGGACCAGATGTCATGATCTTAGTTTTCTGAATGTTGAGCTTAAGCCAACTTTTTCACTCTCCTCTTTCACTTTCATCAAGAGGCTTTTTAGTTCCTCTTCACTTTCTGCCATAAGGGTGGTGTCATCTGCATATCTGAGGTGATTGATATTTCTCCCGGCAATCTTGATTCCAGCTTGTGCTTCCTCCAGCCCCGCGCTTCTCATGATGTACTCTGCATAGAAGTTAAATAAGGAGGTTGACAACATACAGCCTTGACGTACTCCTTTTCCTATCTGGAACCAGTCTGTTGTTCCATGTCCAGTTCTAACTGTTGCTTCCTGACCTGCATACAGATTTCTCAAGAGGCAGGTTAGGTGGTCTGGTATTCCCATCACTTTCAGAATTTTCCACAGTTTATTGTGATCCACACAGTCAAAGGCTTTGGCATATATATCTGTATCTAGGTTAATTAATTAGGGGATTATGACTATAGAAATTAGTAGGAGAGTTTATGCGTTCAACAGCTTCCCTGGTGGCTCAGAGGGTAAAGCGTCTGCCTGCAATGCGAGAGACCCGGGTTCGATCCATGGGTCGGGAAGATCCCCTGGAGGAGGAAAAGGCAACCCATTCCAGTATTCTGTCCTGGAGAATCCCATGGACAGAGAAGCCTGGTTCAGGCTACAGTCCATGGGTTGCAAAGAGTCAGATAAGACTGAGCGACTTCACTTTTTGCATTCAAAGAGTGGTTAATAGAAGAAAATAAAATTTTTCTAAAAGGGTAATCATGGTGCATGTATATATGTGTGTGTGTGTCTGTGTATAAAAACAGTATCTTTAGGAGAATGAGAAAAAAAAATAAGGACTTAGAAAAAATGAGACCAAGAGTGACTTTAGTAATAATTATATAAAAACAATCAAAAGACTATGGTTACAAGCTAAATTCAGCCTGATAAGTATTTTTGTATATCAAATGAGCTATAGAAGGTTTTACACTTTTTAAGTGGTAAAAAAAAAAAACAAAAAAAAAAACTCAAAATATTTTGTGGCCCTTGAAAATTATATGAGATTCAAATTTCAGTGTTCAGAATTTTGAATTTCACTAATAAAAATGTGTAGAAACATGTCTTTCTTTATATATAAGCTGATACTTAATCTCCTGATTTTTGCCTCTTGACTATCCAAGCCTAAAATACTTCCTATGTGCCATTATATTAAAAAAAAATTACTATCTCCTGCTTCTAATACATCCTCCAAGACATTCTTTATCATAAATTTGTTCTCTGATTTCATAGAGAATGAAAGATATTTATTCCTTCACACCTCTATTGTCTAGAGAAATTTAGAATTATAATAAAAGTCAGATAGAATTTTCTTCCAAAGTTCTGGGCTTTAGAAACTATTATGCATATAGGATATTTTCTTTGAGAGTAAAACTCAAGTTGGAGATACTCAAAAGTATCTTAAAAGTATAAATATAAAATTTGATCCATTATGAAAATGTTGTAGTGGAAAATTTGGGGAGATTTCTTTACTTCTACATAACAGTGTTGTAAGTACCTGAACAATTTTGAATCTTTCAACTTCCTGTGGCTCATCTAGACACATAATACTGAAAGAGAAATGAAACTGAACACCTAGGACAACAGAATTTTAAGCCATCTCCCAAACCCCACTTCCTGTGTACAAGCCCTGAATTAGTCCATCTTCTGAGAAAGAAGAAACACTCCTCATTCCTGGCAAGGACTCAACCAGTGAAAAGCCATGAACTCTGTTAAGTCTGTTTGCTCTTTGTAGGACTATGAACTGCTTACCTTTCCTCCCTATAAAATCATTCTCCTTCACTTGCCATGAAGGGACTTTCATGCTGTTGACAAAGGTGCCAGACCTGAACTGCAATTCTCTACTAAACCCAGTGAACCCATTTCACTAAAGAAAAATCTGGCCATTTGTTTGTTTCAAGTCAACATGCTTGTGTTTCAAGCTGCCTAATTTGGTAAGGTGTTGTCAGTCTAGTTCAGTTACTCAGTCATGTCTGACTCTTTGCAACCGCATGGACTGCACCACACCAGGTCTCCCTGTCCATCACCATCTCCCGGAGCTTGCTCAAACTCCTGTCCATTAAGTCGGTGATGCCATCCAACCATCTCATCCTCTGTCGTCCCCTTCTCCTCCCACCTTCAATCTTTCCCAGCATCGGGGTCTTTTCCAATGAGTCAGTTCTTCACATCAGGTGGCCACAGTATTGGACCTTCAGCTTCAGCATCAGTCCTTCCAGTGAATAGTCACGATTGATTTCCTTTAGGATTTATTGGTTTAAACTCCTTGCAGTCCAATGGACTCTCAAGAGTCTTCTCCAACACCATAGTTCAAAAGCATCAATTCTTCAGCGCTCAGCCTTCTTCACAGTCCAACTCTCACATCCATACATGACCACAGGAAAAACCATAGCCTTGACTAGACGGACCTTAGTCGTCAAAGTAATGTCTCTGGTTTTGAATATGCTATCTAGGTTGGTCATAACTTTTCTTCCAAGGAGGAAGCATCTTTTAATTTCATGGCTGCAGTCACCATCTGCAGTGATTTTGGAGCCTAAGAAAATAAAGTCTGCCACTGTTTCCATTGTTTTGCCATCTATTTGCCATGCAGTGATGGGATTAGATGCCATGATTTTGATTTTTTGAATGTTGAGTTTTAAGCCAACACTTTCACTTTCATCAATAGGGTCTTTAGTTCCTCTTCACTTTCTGCCATAAAGGTGGTGTCATCTTCATGTCTGAGGTTATTGATATTTCTCCCAGAAATCTTGATTCCAGCTTATGCTTCATCCAGCCCATCATTTTGCATAATGTACTCTGCATAAAGTTAAATGAACAGGGTGACAATATACATCCTTGACATACTCCTTTCCCAATTTGAAACCCATCTGTTGTTCCATGACTAGTTATAGCTATTGTTTCTTGACCTGAACACAGAGTTCTCAGGAAGCAGGTCAGCTGGTCTGGTATTCCCATCTCTTGAAAAATTTTCCAGAGTTTTTTGTGATCTACACAGTCAAAGGCATTGAACTAGTCAATAAAGCAGTAGTAGATGTTTTTCTAGAACTCTCTTGCTTTTCTGATGATACAACGGATGTTGACAATTTAATCTCTGGTTCCTCTGCCTTTTCTAAATGCAGCATGAACAGCTGGAAGTTCTTGATTTACGTTTTGTTGAAACCTCACTTGGAGAATTTTGAGCATTGCTTTGCTAGCATGTGAAATGAGTGCAATGTGTGGTAGTTTGAAAATTCTTTGGTGCTACCTTTCTTTGGGGTTGAATGAAAACTGAACTTTTCTAGTCCTGTAGTCACTGCTGAGTTTTCCAAATTTGCTGGCATATTGAGTGCAGCACTTTCACAGCTAACAGCATCTTTTAGGACTTGAGATATCTCAGTTGGAATTCCATCACCTCCACTAGCTTTGTTCCTAGTGATGCTTCCTAAGGCTCACTTGACTTCACATTCCAGGAGGTCTGGCTCTAGGTGAGTGAACAGACCATCATGGTTATCTGGGTCATAAGATACTTTTTGCACAGTTCTTCTGTGTATTCTTGCCACCTCTTCTTAATATATTCTGCTTCTGTTAGGTCCATACCATTTCTGTCCTTTATTGTGCCCATCTTTATGTGAAATGTTCCCTTGGTATCTCTAATTTTCTTGAAGAGATCTCTAGTCTTTCCCATTCTCTTGTTTTCCTCTATTTCTTGCATTGATCACTTAGAAGACTATATATTCTCTCTCCTTGCTAGTCATTGGAACTCTGCATTCAGATGGGGATATCTTCCCTTTTCTCTTTTGCCTTTCACTTCTCTTCTTTTCCAGTTATTTCTAAGGCCTCCTCAGACAATCATTTTGCCTTCTTTGCATTTCTTTTTATTGAGGATGGTCTTGATCACTGCCTGCTGTACAATGTCATGAACCTCCGTCCATAGTTCTTCAGGCACTCTGTCTATCAGATCTAGTCCCTTTAATCTATTTGTCACTTCCACTGTATAATTGTAAACAATTTGATTTAGGTCATGAATGATCTAACAGTTTTCCCTACTTTCTTCAATTTAAGTCTGAATCTGGCAATAAGGAGTTCATGATCTGAGCCACAGTCAGCTCCCAGTCTTGTTTTTGCTGACTGTATAGAGCTTCTCCCAGAGAAGGCAATGGCACCCCACTCCAGTACTCTTGCCTGGAAAATCCCAGGGACAGAGGAGCCTGGTAGGAGGCCATCCACGTGGTCGCACAGAGTCGGTCACGACTGAGTGACTTCACTTTCACTTTTCACTTTCATGCATTGGAGAAGGAAATGACAACACACTCCAGTGTTCTTGCCTGGAGAATCCCAAGGACAGAGGAGCCTTGTAGGAGGCCGTCTATGGGATCGCACAGAGTCGGACACGATTGAAGCTACTTAGCAGCAGCAGCAGCAGCATAGAACTTCTCCATCTTCAGCTGCAATGAATATAATCAATCTGATTTTGGTGTTGACCATCTGGTAATGTCATGTGTAGAGTCTTCTCGTGTTGTTGGAAGAGGGTGTTTGCTATGACAAGTGCATTCTCTTGGCAAAACTCTGTTAGCCTTTGCTTTGTTTCATTCTGTACTCCAAGGCCAAATTTACCTGTTACTCCAGGTATCTCTTGACTTTCTACTATTGTATTCCAGTCCCCTATGATGAAAAGGACATCTTTTTGGGGTGTTCTAGAAGGTCTTGTAGATCATCATAGAATTATGCAACTTCAGCTTCTTTGGTATTAGTGGTTGGGACATAGACTTGGATTACTATGATATTCAGTGATCTTCCTAGGAAACAAGCAGAGATCATTCTGTCATTTGAGACTGCACCCAGTGCTGCATATTGGACTCTTCTGTGGACTCTGAGGACCACTCCATTTCTTCTAAGGGATTCTTGCCCACAGTAGTAGATATAATTTTAATCTGAATTAAATTCACCCTTTCCAGTCCATTTTAGTTCACTGATCACTAAAATGTCAATGTTCACTCTCACCATCTCCTGTTTGACCACTTCCACTTTACCTTGATTCGTGGACCTAACATTCCAGGTTCCTGTAAAATATTGTTCTTTACCGCATCGGACTTTACTTCCACCACCAGTCACAGCCACAGCTGGGTGCTGTTTTTGCTTTGGCTCTCTCTCTTCATTCTTCTGGAGTTATTTCTCTACTCTTTCCCACTAGCATATTGGATACCTACCGATCTCGGGAGTTCATCTTTCAATGACATATCTTTTTGCCTTTTCATACTGTTCATGGGGTTCTCAAGGCAAGAATACTGAATTGGTTTGCCATTCCCTTCTCCAGTGGACCATGTATACAACAATAGAAAAAAAAATACACATTTATTTCAAAGGGAAATAATACATTTCATCCTCTTTCTTGAGACTCTTAGTAAAGTTAGGTTTAATCATCTCTGTATGATTTTTCAGCTGGGCTTCCCTTTTGGCTCAGACGGCAATGAAAGAATCTGTCTGCAATGCAGGAGACATGGGTTTGATCCCTGTGCCAGGAAGATCCCCTGGAGAAGAGAATGGTTACCCACTCCAGTATTCTTGCCTGGAGAATTCCATGGACAGTATTCTTGCCTGGAGAATTCCTGGCAGGCTGCCACCCACGGGGTCACAGAGAGTCAGACATGACTGATTCACTACAACTTTCACACTTTATTATCCATTATCTCTGTTCTTCTTTTCTTAGATACTATGGTTAGGGCACTTTCATTTATGGAATCATATGAAGTGACTGGAGGTGGCAGAGAAAGAAAAAAAAAAAAACATGTCACCAAAACAAGGTAAATAAGTAGTGAATACTCCTCCAATAATTATCCTGTGAGCCTAAGATTACGAGGGAATTTGACATGTTTTCTACCTATATTCTACGTCTATCACTAGATTCTCCCATTTGTTTATTTGCATGATATCCCCCAAATTCCTAATCATCTATTAGAAGAACATTTAATCTAATCTTTGTACCTTCAAATTTTTCCTAGAGGCCTCCTTTTCATAATCAAATATGCACATATCTGTCTCAAAACAAGAATGTTCTTCCTTAAAAGAAACCACTTAATTCACTCATATATTCACAATATCGTGGTTGTGGGAGAGAGACAACATATTTAAAGACTGCAAAATGTAAATGAAATATTAATATAAGGTAGTTAAATGCACAAAAGGTTTGTGGGATAGTGGGATACATTAGGAATTGCATACAACCGTTGCAAAGAAGCTTTAAAAATTACTGTATCCTATGCTAGTGGTCTTTTCACTATATATTAAAAATATATTCAAAATTTAAACATGAAATTGACTTGCTTTCCTGCAAATGTGGTGGGAATGAGATATACACACTCCAATAGATTTGTTGTGAGTGCTGTCCCAAATGTTGGACTGTAAATTTTAAGGGGATAACTTCAAAAACATTCATAGTATTTTAATCTCACCTGTTTTATAGATTGCCTTATTCGAATTTTTTTTACCTCTATTTAATCATCTCTTTCTTCTTTTCTATCTTTGTATTCTCTATTTGAGCAAAAATAGAATATTTCTTCTTCACTTTCTCAGCTATTCCATTCAACTCAATCTGCCTTTTTTTTTTTTTTTTCCCCAAGTAAGAAGGACTCTACTTCTCTTTAGCAGTGCTGAACAGTGTGACTCCTCTTTTATATTTCTACACAACTGTGTAAAAGATTGGAACAAATGGGTATTTTCCTTAAACGTCAATGCTATTCATTTCAGTCCCTTCAATAAGTTACAGACAGCATACAGATAAAGCTAATTTTGTCTGTGAGAAATGGACGGCCACTCGCTGCACTTTCTGCTACTTTTCTCTGAAAAGCATGTCTTCCAGATCAAAATATGCGCCTATATGCCAAATTTTTGGAGTTTAAATAATAATAATAATAAATTGATTCAATTTAATCATTCAGTTCAGTTCAGTTCAGTAGCTCAGTTGTGTCCAACTCTTTGGGACCTCATGGACTGCAGCATGTCAGGCCTCCCTGCCCATCACCAACTCCCAGAGTTTACCCAAGTTCATGTCCATTGATTTGGTGATACCATCCAACCATCTCATCCTCTGTCGTCCCCTTCTCCTCCTGCCTCCAGTCCCTCCCAGCATCAGGGTCTTTTCAAATGAGTCAGCTCTTCGCATCAGATGGCCAAAG
Source organism: Oryx dammah (assembly GCF_014754425.2). NCBI lineage: Eukaryota > Metazoa > Chordata > Mammalia > Artiodactyla > Bovidae > Oryx > Oryx dammah. The sequence goes on from NW_024070189.1 coordinate 6,745,075, forward strand.
TATTGGAATTTCAGCTTCAACATCAGTCCTTCCAATCAACACTCAGGACTGATCTCCTTTACGATGGACTTGTTGGATTCCTTGCAGTCCAAGGGACTCTCAAGAGTCTTCTCCAACACCACAGTTCAAAAGCATCAATTCTTCAGGGCTCAGCTTTCTTTATAGTCCAACTATCACATCCATACATGACAACTGGAAAAACCATAACCTTGACTAGATAAACCTTTGTTGACAAAATAATATCTCTGCTTTTTAATATGCTCTCTAGGTTGGTCATAACTTTCCTTCTAAGGAGTAAGTGTCTTTTAATTTCATGGCTGAAATCACCATCTGCAGTGATTTTAGAGCCCCCCAAAATAAAGTCAGCCACTGTTTCCCCATCTATTTGCCATGAAGTGAGGGGACCAGATGCCATGATCTTAGTTTCTGAATGTTGAGTTTTAAGCCAACTTTTTCACTCTCCTCTTTCATATTCATCAAGAGGCTCTTTAGTTCCTCATCACTTTCTGCCATAAGGGTGGTGTCATCTGCATATTTGAGGTTATTGATATTTCTCCCAGCAAACTTGAATCCAGCTTGTGCTTCCTCCAGCCCAGCATTTCTCATGATATACTCTGCATATAAGTTAAATAAGCAGGGTGACAATATACAGCTTTGACATACTCCTTTCCCTATTTGGAACCAGTCTGTTGTTCCATGTCCATTAGGTAGATGTATATACAAAGTTTTTAACTGAGTTTAATGTTTTAACTGCAAATAATGTGTATTTTACATTTTCTTCTACTTCAAGGTTAGTAGCAGACTCTGAATGGGCTTCAGTTCTATCTTTGTATATATACATATATACACAAATATTTGTATATATATGCTTGTGTGTGTATATACACTAACATTAGTGTATATATATACTAATATTAAAATGTTTTTCAAACATTTATCCTCTCTTCTTCAGTTTTATAATTGCTGCTCAATTTGCTTTATAATATCATTCTGCTTACCTTCCAGAGTGACAATATGTATGTTTATAATACCTGTTCAATTTATAGGCCTAAAATGATATAATGAAGGTTACTTTATATGTCTTCTATTAGTAATTGTAATAGGAAAAGGAGTACGCCAAGGCTGTATATTTTCACCCTGCTTATTTAACTTACATACAGAGTACATCATGAGAAACGCTGGGCTGGAGGAAGCACAAGTTGGAATCAAGATTGCCGGGAGAAATATCAATAACCTCAGATATGCAGATGAAACCACCATTATGGCAGAAAGTGAAGAACTAAAGAGCCTCTTGATGAAAGTGAAAGAGGAGAGTGAAAAAGTTGGCTTAAAACTCAACATTCAGAAAACTAAGATCATGGCATCTGATCCCCTCACTTCATGGCAAATAGATGGGGAAACAGTGGCTGACTTTATTTTGGGGGGCTCCAAAATCACTGCAGATGGTAATTGCAGCCATGAAATTAAAAGACACTTATTCCTTGGAAGAAAAATTATGACCAACCTAGATAGCATGTTAAAAAGAAGACACATTACTTTGCCAACAAAGGTCTGTCTAGTCAAGGCTATGGTTTTTCCAGTAGTCATGTATGGATGTGATAGTTGGACTAAAAAGAAAGCTGAGCCCTGAAGAATTGATGCTTTTGAATCGTGGTGTTGGAGAAAACTCTTGAGAGTTCCTTGGACTGCAAGGAGTCCAAGCAGTCCATCCTAAAGGAAATCAGTCCTGGGTGTTCATTAGAAGGACTGATGTTGAAGTTGAAACTCCAATACTTTGGCCACCTGATGCAAAGAGTTGACTCATTGGAAAAGACCCTGTTGTTGGGAAAGATTGAGGGCAGGAGGAGAAGGGGACGACAGAGGATGAGATGGTTGGATGGCATCACTGACTCAACGGACATGAGTTTGGGTAAACTCTGGGAGTTGGTGATGGGCAGGGAGGCTGGTGTGCTGCAGTTTGGGGTTGCAAAGTGGCAGACACGAGTGAACGACTAAAGTGAATGGAACTAGGGTAGATATCACTAACACTTCTGTCAAGCCTTTTCCTTTCCCCTAAGATTCATTTTTTTATGTTTCTATTGTATCTTGTCTTGCTCTATTTCATATTTACCTTTACTTTAAAATTCATATTGATCATTTTAAACTTAAATACTTTAAAACTTAAATACATTTAAGTAAATGTATTCATTTACTTAAATAAAATACAGAGTGTGTTGTTCACTCAGTCATGTCCAACTCTTTGCAACCCTGTGGACTGTGGCCCACCAGGCTCTCGTATCCATGGAATTCTCCAGGCAAGAGTACTGGTGTGGGTAGTCAGTCCCTTCTCCAGGGGATCTGGTCTCCTGCATTGCAGGCAGATTCTCTTCCAGCTGAGCTACTGTTATTCTTAATCAATGCTATTGTCTAGTGGCACCACAGTGTATGCTTCATTTAAGATATGCTTACTTTTTGAGGGAACAAATAAAATGTATCTTCCTGAAAGACTGTGTATACTTGCAGAGCTCCTATCTGCTGGTTATGTATGTGACTAGGGTTTATGCCCTCTCTTTCACATTACATAGAAAGCATACTCATAAATTCCATAGAACTGTAAACCAGTCATTTTTATGACTATCATTAACACTATATATTTTTTTGTTAGTTCTCCATTATAGTCATTTGAGCAAATTAATGTTGAGTAGCTGATATACAACTCATGAGTTTATAAACCTTCCTACACAGAGGTTTCACTACAACGGATAAAGTAAATTTATGAAATCATCATGCACATGAACATACTCTTTCTAATGATTTTGCATGTTTTCTACCTAAAATTCTATTATATTAGGAAATTCTATTCATGTACATTTTGTACATTTTTTTCTGTGTAATTGTTCACTAAGGATATTCTCACAATAATTTCAAACTTCCTCTTTTATATGTAAAGTAGAATAATCCTAAGGGTTGAAATACTCAATTTAACATCCTACTTTAATTACTTAGAAATGCAACCTTAGCTCTCGACAAATTTTCATGTGGACATTTAGATGGAACTCTGTGCTATGGCTGAGCTAGCATCTTTTCTGGCTGTTAAATTACACATTTTCCTTTGTGTCACCAAGTTGATGAAACATCTGCTCTAGAAAAGCAAAGTAACTGGGCATAAAATAACAAAATTGTGTACTCTGAGCTATTTTAAAAAGAAATTGTCCAAATCTGAGACTTGAGTTTTTTGGTAAATACAGTGTTTCTTTTTATTACTTTGATGGCAAAATTTTTAAAAATCCATTAAGCTTTCATATAGACAATGTGGTGTGTCTCTCTCTAGGAATAATGGATTAGCTAAATATTCTTCCTAAATGCTTGTCAGTTCCCCAGCGTGTCTAAAATGTCTATCATATGCCATTTAGAAAGAGGTAGTCAGCACTGACAGAGAGGATAAATGATTGGAATAAAAGTGATGGAAATATCATTTTGAAATCTTCTAGACTTTGTTTGTACTTGAATGTGTGTTAGCTGTTAAATATCTTGTAGCTTCCACTCCAGTGGATGACTTCAAAACAGTATTTCCTTCATAGTACCGGAGTACCACATAAGAGAAGAGGATGGACAGAGCTCCAAAAAGGGGAATAAAGGAGAAAAGTCTGTCAAAGTGACAGCCTGAAAGAGGCAGGAGAAGCAAACTTTCCAAGAAGGAGCAGATACCAAAGAAATAGAGTCTCTGAAGTTCTCCAGTATTGTACTACAAAGTGCTATCAGCTATCATGATTTTGTCTTTTTGGCCTGTTTATTTTAAGGGAGGAAAGAGGGGCAGCACTGTTTGTATATAAAGTATTGATGAGAAATCATAAATTAGCCCTAAACATATTGATTGTGAGAGTGCTTGCGGATTTTATTGAAGTGCTTCTGTAAATTACACTGAAAACCACTGTTTTTCTTTTTACTTCAATTAGACATTTAGTGTGAAAGGGGGCCTCTAGAGATGTTGAAAAAGAACTATGAAAATTTGTATTTTGGCATGGTAATGACTTAATTGTATTCCAACAGAGAAAGTATTTTCATCTTGTTAAGATGAATTGTTGTTTCCAAACTATAAATATACATATATATGTAAACTGTTCTTTAAAAAGTTTATTTTAAAAAGTCAATATTCTTATATGCTGCATGAAAGAGGGACCAATTATTCTATGATTCCTATCCCACTCTACAGAAATTTATGGTTGCACTCACTTGCCACATTAGTCTAGAGAATAACAGTGATAACGTTTTTAATGAGGGAGGAGAAGGGGGCGACAGAGGATGAGTTGGCTGGACGGCATCACTGATTCAGTGGACATGAGTCTGAGTGAACTCTGGGAGCTGGTGATGGACAGGGAAGCCTGGGGTGCTGCAGTCCATGGGGTCTCAGAGTCAGACACGACTGAGCGACTGAACGGAACTGAACTGCACTGCACTGGTGTGTGATTTAATGGGCTTTCCCAGTGCCTCAGTGGTAAGGACTCCCCCTGCAGTGCAGTGCTGCAGAAGACACATGTTCAATCCCTGGGTCAGGAAGATCCCCTGGAGGAGGGCCTGGCAGTATTCTTGCCAGGAGAATCCTGTGGATGGAGGAGCCTGGAGGGCTGGAGTCCATGGGGTCACAAAGAGTCAGACGCAGCTGAAGTGACTTAGGACAGCACACCCAATTAATTTGCATTAAAGTTGAAGGCGCATATGTTAAGCGGATAGTTCCACAGTATTCACGATACCCAAACATGTGATTATAAAACATTTTCATCAGCAAGATCCCTCATGTCACTTCCAGGTCAATTTATAGTCTCTGCTCCCAGGGAACCATGGTTATGGCTTCATTTGCCATCAATGGCTTTGCTTGTCCTAGAACGTCTTATAAACTGAATAATATGCCATGCACTCTTCCGCTGGGCTTCTTTCAGTTAGCACAGTGTTTTTTTCTGATTCATTCATGTTGCGTGTATTAGTATACTCTTTTTTATTGTTGAAAATAAATCCACTGAATATCTCTTTTTACCCATTTTGGTATAGATAAACATTTAGCTGGTTCTCGGTTCTTTAACCACGAGGAATAAACCTGCTGTGAACACTCATCCTCAAGTTCTATGGGTGCATGTTTTCCTTTCCCTTCTTGTCCATCCTCTCCAATAGTGTGAAAAACTGAATAAAGGTGCTGTCCTATGGTACATCTGGGCTTCTCTGGTCATTCAGATGATAAAGAAGCTGCCCACAGTGCGGGAGATCCAGGTTTGAGCCTTGGGTCACAAGGATCTCCTGGAGAAGGGAATGACAACCACTCCAGTTATTCTTGCCAAGAGAATGCCACAGACAGAGGGCCTTGTGGACTACAGTGCATGGAGTCACAAGCAGTAGGATGCAGCTTAGTGACTAACACTTCCACGTGGCACATCGAGAGGGTCCAGTTATTTTTGAACTGTATCATGATGAAGAGTGGGCTTCCTGGGTAGCTCGGCTGGTAAAGAGTCCACCTGCAATGCAGGGGGGCCCAGGTTGATTCCTGGATCAGGAAGTTCTCCTAGAGAAGGGATAGTCTAACCACTCCAGTATTCTTGGGCTTCCCTGGTGGCTCAGATGGTAAAAAATCCACCTGCAATTCAGGAGACCTGGTTTTGATCCCTGGGTTGGGAAGATCCCCTGGAGGAAGGCATGGCAACCCTGTCTGCTATTCTTGCCTGGAGAATTCCATGGATTGAGAAGCTTGGTGGGTGGGCTGCAGTTCATGGGGCCACAAAGAGTCAGACATGACTGAGTGCCTAAGCACAGCACAACACCTGATGAAATAGATGAGAATTAACACAGATCTGAGCAAAACTGCAAATGTATTGACATATGTTTTGTGATTCCATTTGAATGTGTACTATTATGATTTATTTTCTGATTGGCTTAGAAAAGAATACATGCATCAAAGCAATGAATCTATACCTGGCACCTAAGTGGACACCAGTTTCCTCTCACCAAGATGCTGAATCAGGCACATAAGCCTAATTCAGTTCTGTATTTTTGGTTAGTCTGAGGTTGCCTTTGGTCATCACTGACTTGTTCCGAGTCTTGATAAGAAAGCTGTTCAGTCTTTCACCATTAAATATGAGAAAGTTTCCTTTGATTCCAGCTAATGATTTTTTTTATCAATGGGTGTTGAACATTGTAATTATTTTTCTTTCCCTTGCATTGTTTAAGATTTGATTCATGCTGCTTATCTTATAAATATGGAAAATTACTTTGATAAACTTTGGATGTTAAACTTTCATTTTTGGATAAATTTGTCTTAGACATAATTCTCTGTCCTTTTTCTATCTTGTTGGATTTAACTCGTTCTTCTTTTGGTGAGGACTGTTATTTCTATATTTTTTTCTATTACAGTTGTTATACTTTCTGTCCTGTTTAATTGATCTTTGCCTATCTGTGAACATTTTATCCTATGCATTCTTCAAGAAATTCTACAGTTTTAGTTTTACAGTAGCATACATGAACCATTTCAGTTTTGAATATAGTGTGCAAAGGTTTTTTTTTTTTTTTCCTTTCCTTTTTCTTTTAAAAATTACAGGCATCCAGTTGCTCAGCTGGTAAAGAATTCACCTGCATTGCAGGAGACCTGGTTCAATTCCTGGTTCAGGAAGATCCACTGGAGAAGGGATAGATTACCCACTCTAGTATTTTTGAGCTTCCCTGGTGACTCAGCTGGTAAAGAGTCTGCTGCAATGCGGGAGACATGGTTTTGATCCCTTGTTTGGGAAGATCCTCTGGAGGAGGGAACAGCTAGGCACTCCAGTATTCTGGCCTTGAGAATTCCATGGACTGTACAGTCCAGGGGGTCACAAACAGTCAGACACAACTGAGCGACTTTCACTTTCCAGTTGTTACTATACCATTTAATACCCATGAATTATTTGCATGTGCATCTTAACAATCAATTGATCGTGGTTGCTTTTTGACATCCTCTATTTGTCTACATTGTATCACATTGTTATGATCTTATAGCTTTCAGTTCAGTTCAGTTCACTCAGTCATGTCCAACTCTTCGATCCCATGAACTGCATCACACCATGCCTCCCTGTCCATCACCAACTCCCAGAGTTCACCCAAGCCCATGCCCATTGAGTTGGTGATGCCATCCAACCATCTCATCCTCTGTCGTCCCCTTCTCCTCCTGCCCTCAATCTTTCCCAGCATTAGGGTCTTTTCCAATGAGTCAGTTCTTTGCATCAGGTGACCAATGTATTGGAGTTTCAGCTTCAACATCAGTCCTACCAATGAACACCCAGGACTGATCTCTTTTAGGATGGACTGGTTGGATCTCCTTGCAGTCCAAGGGACTCTCAAGAGTCTTCTCCAACACCACAGTTCAAAAGCATTAATTCTTTGGTGCCCAGCTTACTTTATAGTCCAACTCTCACATCCATACATGACCACTGGAAAAACTATAGCCTTGACTAGACAGACGTTTGTTGACCAAGTAATGTGTCTTCTTTTTAATATGCTGTCTAGGTTGGTCATAACTTTCCTTCCAAGGAGTAAGTGTCTTTTCATTTCATTGCTGCAATCACCATCTGCAGTGATTTTAGAGCCCAGAAAAATAAACTCAGCCACTGTTTCCACTGTTTCTCCATCTATGTGCCATGAAGTAATAGGACTGGATGCCATGATCCTAGTTTTCTGAATTTGAAACCAGGTAATATAAGACCTCCAAATTTATTTATTTTAAATTTGTGTAAGCTATTATGTATTCTTTGACTTTTTCCTTATATATTCTAGCTGCAGCATGTCAATCTCTCAACTATGCCTACTACAATTTTGACTTACTGAATTAAATCTATAGATAATAAGTTTGGGGAAAACTGATATCTCAATAATACAAGTTACAAAAACTGAATTTATGGTGTGCATGTGTGTAGTTTTTTGTAGATTTTTAAAATGTCCTTTATATATGATCATACTGTCTTCAGATAAATATTTTATCATTTACTTTTCACAGGGCTTATATTTCTCATATTTTCATGTTGCAGTATAATAGTGAATAAAAGTATGAGAGCCCATGAAAGAGACCTTATGATTTCAAGAATATAGAGCTATGGACTACATCATTTCCTCCACACTGTGCAGTTTTCACTGTCTTATTGCAACGAAATGAGACAGAGCGATCCAGCTGAAATATATCTGATTTCTTGATTCAGAGAAATGATAAAAGATAACAAAATGCTATTGTTTGAAGCATTTGAGTTTTGAGATGACTTCTTAATACTAATAGAATAGAAAGAAAGGAATGCTGTCTTACCAAACTTCTACAATTTGTGGGATAGATTCTGGGGTTAAGAAGTAGGCAAAACCAGGAATGATCTTGAGATACTCAAATTAAATAATAAAGAACCTTAAAGAGAGGGCCTGGAGATAGATTCTGGGGTTGAGATGTAGGCAAAACCAGGAATGATCTTGAGATACTCAAATTAAATAATAAAGAATCTTAAAGAGAGGGCAAAGGAGCCTGGAGAAGATTGTCAGCGAGAGTTCACAGGAATGCAAAGGAAATACTGAACTTGGTGAATGTTGTCAACTGCATTAAGAACAGGAATTGGAAAATTCAATGAAACTTGACAATTTGGCAAAGAATACTTCTGGGGAGGAAATCAAATGTTCCAAAGTAGCCTCTTCTTACTCCATAGATAAAATTCAAGAGGAAAAACAAGAGCTAAAGAATAAACTTTTAAGTTAAAAATTCATTATTTCCTGTATTTGAAAATAAAGCTCTTTTCAATCTCTGTATCTACATCTAGAAAAACAGCAGCAGCAACAACAACAAAAACGCACAAAGCATTATCATGTTAAGAAAGGCTTTAGGAGCAATCTTTAAATCTAGTCTGTGCCTGTAAGATCATTTATTAAGTCTTCATAGAGAATTAGTGTCTTAAAAACCCTTTTAAAATAGACAAAAGATCTCCTAAGCATCTAAGAAATACTATGTAGATCCCATATATTAAACCTCAGGTACTCTCAAGAATCTTTTTGTGGGTTGTCCTGCAGCCGATGGTTAGAGATCCCAAGGTAGAGTGGAGCTTATGAAGATACTTATTATAGTGCCTTTTCTATTGGAATGGATTACGTTTCAACACGGAAGAAATCCACATTATTTTTGAAAGGATTATACCAACTTAGATTGAAAGTGACCCAAAAAAGTGAAAAATGCTAAGAGGAATAAATACTACAGGAAGGAAGCAAACTGAGTGCAAACACTGCCTGCTTTCTAAAGGAAATATAATCCAGAGGGTAAAAAAAGAGCCAAAAATGCAAAGAAAAGACTCATGGAGAACTTGTACACATTTCCAGCCAGATTCCAGAACTGTATATCTCCTGTGTGCCCTTTTCTTTTGTCTTTTGTGTACAGGAGAATATACAGGTGGTTTTTCTATTCCTATCTTACAATTATATGTTGGAGATGGTGGTATAAAGCATGTAACTTGTCTCATTAGTTGACATGTCTTCATATTTAGAGGAATGATATTCAAGGAGTTATACCCAAGGAGCTGGAACCTGAGGGTGCTCATCTGAATCTTTACATGATTTAGCTATGGAGACCCAAACCCTCCAATTGATACTGTAATGAGAAAAGACTTAGGAGCCTTAGGATAGGGTACAAGTGTATTTTCATATGAAATGACATCATTGTGAGAATCCAGATTACCAGATTTGATATTTTAGCATGATCATAAATGTATTTCTTTTTGCATTGTGACTTCCACATACTTCACTTCATGTGATAAGGTTTATATTTTATATCCCCTGCCCTTGACTCTGGGAAAGCTAGAGTCTATGGTGGAAGTGACTATAGGTGCCTGCCTAGGTTAGGTAATAAAAATGCAACTTCTGCCTTGCAGCCTGGAACTTTATTTTCTAAGTCATTCAATTGTACCAAGGCTTCCATGTTATAAAGATATCCAGACTAGTTGAGACAGAGAGGCCTTAAGTAAAACTACAGGAAAAGAAAGAGAGGCCAGCCATTCCCCAGCTGCTTCCACACACCTCCACCTCCACCTGTCCCTACTGTTTCCTCTCCGTCGGTCTCTGACTGCGAAGACATGAGTTACCCCAAACCGGAAACACAAATCAAGCCCTTCCTGAATTCCTGATGCACAGAAACTGGGAGATAATCTTTGTGGTTATTTTAAACCACAAAGTTAGGGTTATTTGTTAGGCAGACGTAGACAACAAGCACTCTTAACCAGTCAACATTTTGTTTTTACTTTTCTTTTTATCAGCTTTAGTGGACCCTTTTAGTAATCCATTTCTCTCAGCATTATGGTCACGCTTTTCTTTATATGCCCGAGTGTGTTCATGATAGCTGTCTTAATGTTCTGTGTCCTGTTTTCATCCTGTCTGTATCAGTTTCTGTAGACTGATTTTTCTCCTGGTTGTGAGTTACATCTTTATATTTCTTTGTATGCTTAATAATTTTACTGGGCATTGGACATGACAAATTTCACTTTTGTCTTCTGAAGACGGCTGAAGTTTGTTTCAACCAGCAGTTAATTTGTTGTTGTTGTTTTATTGCTAAGTCGTGTCCAACCCTTTTGTGACCCCATGGACTGTAGCCCACCAGGCTCTGCCCTCTGCCCTCTGCCCTCTGCCCTCTGCCCATGGGGCTTCCAGGCGAGAACACTGGAGTGGGTTGCCATTTCCTCTTCCAGGGTATCTTCCCAACCCAGGGATTGAACCTGGGTCTCCTGCATTGGCAGGCAGATTCTTTATTGCTGAGTCACAGGGAAGCCCAGCAGTTAATTTATTTGTAGATTAATTTGTAAACCTTCAGAGGTCCCTCTTGAATAACCAGGTGTTTTTAAATTTTCCATGGAGTCTAGAAAGTCATAATTTAGACACTTCTTACCCATAGATGTGATAATATAGGAATTATTCACCACAACTTTCCCCATCCCAGAAGTGGTTTTCTGCTCAGTCCCTAGTAGTTTCATTTTATCCAGCTTTTGCCTTAACTAGAGTCAAAGGAAGCTTTAGGAAGATTTGTGGAACTCATGCACAGCTATCTTCTATCCTGCACCTTGCCCCTCAAATTCAAGTACCCTTTTTATGTGTGAACACAGAAGGCTGGTCTGGTCTATTTCTGTTACCTCTTCCATCACCACCATGTGGGAGGTGCCTCCAGAAGAATGGTGGACTAATTTTAGGAATCAGGTAATTATATTTTCTCTTTGGAATCAGAGTCCTGCGATGCCTACTTTCTAATGCCTGAAAAGACACATTTCATGTAGTTTGTACCATTTTCTTATTCTTTGTGTAGGAGGTCCAGCTATTCCATCATAGTTGTAATTTTTTTTTTCCCTCTTAATGTATTCTAAGGACTTCCCTCATATCTCATTCAGTAAAGAATCTGCCTGCAATGCCGGAGACCTGGGCTCGATTCCTGGGTCGGGATGATCCCCTGGAGAAGGAAATGGCAATCCACTCCAGTACTCTTGCCTGGAAAATCCCATGGACAGAGGAACCTGGTGGGCTACAGTCCATGGGGTCACAAGAGTCGGACACGACTTAGTGACTATACCACCACCAATGTGTTCTAATTTATTTTTTGTAAATCTTCCAATGTGGTAAATCAGTCTCAGCTTCCCTCTAATCTAGTGTTTTCTTTCAGGTTACATTTTTCATATTTCATGTTTTTATTTTATTCTTGGCATTTCCAACAGTTATCAAGTCCCCTTGTTATTTTATAGATTCTATATTTATGTATTTTTGCTTAATCATAACATTCTCATCATCTTTAAATTTTCAACTGTCTTCCATTGTTTTGTCATCTTGTATTAGTTCATTCTTATATATTTTGTAATTTTTGCCTTTGGATATCAAATCAGTTATTTTTTTCATGAAAACCCCAGTTATAACTATGTCTAAGATTGAGCAGCTGTCCTTATAGAAGATTTTGAGTGTGTTTAGGCAGGGTCAGGTGGATGGGTTAAAGACTAGTTTTATCCTGGTTTTTCAGTTTGGGCTTAATTCTCTATACATTTAATTTGATTGGGAGTCCAGTTCTTCTACATACAGAATGTCTAATTTTCTAACATTTTTCAAGTAACATTTTTTTTTTTCATGTCTTGGGACTCATACCTTGTTTTTGCTGTGCCCAGTCTGTATCTATGCCAACATGAGCAAAGTTTTTTTTTCTTTTATTTGAGGTGACAGTTTTACCAGGGTCTCTGTTTTGTCCAGGCTCTTTTTATGCAAATAAAGAGACAGGTCTGACTACTTTAAGTTCATTTTCAACATAGGTGCTTAAACACCAAATTGTATGTCCATGTTTAATATATTTAATGAAATGTTTGTGTGTTACAATAAAGATGGAGGTGTTGTCATTTCGGTTTAATCTGACATCTTGAGTAACAGATATGATCTGAATTTGATATCTCTACTCTTCTTTGTCAAATCAACTTAGATTTGTGAAACCTGCTGAATAATCAACCCAATATGAATTTCTTTGCTTATGTAATTTGATACTTTACGTTAGCAATGTATTAAAAGATACTCTTGTTTATGATTTTTAAATTACTATATTTAGAAACATTTCAATATTTTACTGTATATCAGAAATTATTCTAGGCATTTATATATATTACCATATTTAAATGCCATCCTATATTTCCAGAAAATTATATGAATTCTATTAAGATTTTCAAAAAACCTTAAAGATGACATTTAAATCACATTATGGACTTTAATATTTATGGATGATGATTTACAAGTTTTGTTTCAAAATAATATAGAAGTTGGTGAATTATAGATTTAAGAAAATTGCCATGCATTGGTAATTACTAATACTAATAACTATGTAGGGGTTTATTTTACTATTTTCTATATTTTTAAAAGGATAACAAGTTTCCTTTACAAGAATATTTGACACATAAACATTATACAGTGGGATTTATCCAAGGGATCCCAGGATGGTTTAGTATCCACAAATTAATCAATGAGATACAGACACTGATTGAAGGATAAGAGCTATATGACCATCTCAATCAATTCAGAAGAAACTGGCAAAATTCAGCATCCATTTATAATAAGAAATCTCCACAAAATGGATACAGAGGGAAATACCTCAACATAAAAGCCATATATGACAAGTTCACATCTAACATCATCTTCAACAGTATAAAGCTAAAAGCATTTCCTTTAAGTTTAGGAATAAGACAGAGATGCCCACTATCATTATTTTTATTCAATATAGTATTAGAAATCCTAGCCACAGAAATCAGACAAGGAAAAGAAGTAAAAGATATCCCAATGGGAAGGAAGAAATAAAACTGCCACCGTTTGCAGATGACATGATATTATAAATAGAAAGTCCCAAATATGCCACCAAAATCCAGAAGCAATCAAAGAATTTAGCAAATGTGAAGGATACAAAATTAGTATGCAGAAACATTTTTTATTTGTATATATTAAAAACAAACTATCAGAAGGATAAATTAAGAAAATGATCCAATTTTTAACCATTTAAGAAAGAATAAAATACGTAGGACTAAATCTAGTGAAGTAGGTAAAAGATGTGTGCTTGGAAAACTGATGAAGGAAATTGAAGAAAACACAAATAGATGGGAAATATATACTGTGTTCATGGATTGTAAGAATTAATATTTTTCAAATAACCATATTACCCAAGCAATCTACTGATTCAATATAATCCCTATCGAAATAACAATAGAATCTTCCACAGAGCTGGAACAAGTAATTCTCAAATTTGTGTAAAAACACAAAAGACTCCAAATAGCAAAAACAACTTTGAGAAGGAGAAATCTGGAAGCATCACACTCTCCAATTTCAAAATATACTATAAAACTATAGTCATCAAAACAATATGGTACTGACACAAAAACAGAACATAGATCAACCGAACAGAATAGAAACTCAGAAATGAACCCACATACATATGAGCAATTAATCTACAACAAAGGAAGCAAGATTATTCAGTGTGAAAATGATAGCCTTTTCCATAATTGGTGCCAAGAAAACTGCAAATGCATGCAAAAAAAATTCATGCTGAACTATTCTTTCACACCATGCACGAAATCAACTCAAAATGAATTGAAGTCTTAAAGATAAGACCCCAAACGCCAAAATTCCTAGAAGTAAACTTAGGTCGTATGCTCTTTGACATCAGTCTTTTTGGATGTGTCTTTGATGTTAGTCTTTAAGGATATGTCTCCTTAGACAACAGAAACAGAAGCAGAAATAAACTGGAACTACATCTAACTAAAAATCTTTTGTGCAGTGAAGGAAGCTAGCAACAAAATGGAAAGATCACCTACTGAATGGGAGAACATATTTGCAAATGATATATCCTACAAAGGGTTAATATCCAAAATATACGAAGAACTCATGCAACCCAACATTAAGAGAAAACAACTAAAAATAGGCAGCGGTTCTGAATAGCATTATTTCTCAAAGAAGACATACAGATCACTAATCATCAGGCAAATGCAAATCAAAACAAAACAAAATATCATCTCACACCTACCAGAGAGGCTATTATCAAAAAGAAAACACCCACTGTTGGCAAGGATGTGAAGAAAAATTCTCATGCACTGTTGGTAGGAATGCAAATTAGAGCAGCCCCTATGGAAAACAGTATGGAGATGCCTCAAAAAATTAAGAATAGAACTACCATGTGATCCACAAATCCCACTCCTGGGTATATATTCAAGAAAACAAAACCTCAATTTGAAAAGATATATAAACTTCTGTGTTTATTGCAGCATTATTTACAATAGGTAAGATACAAAAGCAACTCAAGTACCCATCAACAGATGAATTGATAAAGATGTGACGTATATGCATATACACGCAATGGAATATTACTCAGCCATAAAAGGATGGAATCTTGCCATTCATGGCAACATGGGTGGACCTAGAGGGTATTATGCTAAGTGAAATAAGTCTGACAGAGAAAGATAAACACTGTATGATTTCACTTATATGTGAAATCTATGAAAGAAAACAAGTGAACAGACAAGAGTTTTCAGGTACAGAGAATAAACAGGTGGCTGCCAGAGGGGATGGGCCTGGGGAAAAAAATAGGTGAGGGAGATTGACAGGTATAAAATTTCAGTTTCAAAATAAATGAATCACAGGTATAAAATATACAGTGTGGAGAACACAGTCAATAACTATGTACTATCTTTGTATGGTGACATATTGTAAGTAGAACTTTCACAGTGATTATTCATTGAAATGTATAAAAACAACAAATATATGCCATATAACAAGAACTAATATTGTGTTGTAGATCACTTACACTTCAAAAACAAACATACAAGCAAACTCACAGAGCAAGAGATCAGATTTGTGGTTATTAGCAGCAGGGTGTTGAGGAAAGCGAAAATTGGATGAAGGCAGTTGGCAGTCAAAAGGTATTTACAAACCTCCAGGTAAAAGATAAATAAGTACTAGGGGTGCAATATACAGCATGATACTTATAATTAACACTGTTATATGTTACATATGAAAGTTATTAAGAGAGTAAATCTTATTCTTATCACAAGAAAAAAATGTTTTTCTATGTTTTTATTTTTGTATCTATGTGATGATAGATGCTTATTAAACATAATGTGATAATTGTTTTATGATTTATATAAGTCAAATCATTATGCTGTACACTTTAAACTTACACAGTGACACGTGTCAATTATGGGCCTTCCCTGGTGGCTCAGAAAGTAAAGACTCTGCCTGCCATGCAGGAGACCTGGGTTCAATCCGGGAGTCAGGAAGATTCCTTGGAGAAGGAAATGGCAACCCACTCCAGTATTTTTTCCTGGAAAATCCCATGAACAGAGGAGCCTGGCAGGCCACAGTCCACGGAGTTGCAAAGAGTCAGACATTATATAAAGTGTCAATTAAATAAATACAACTGGAAGAAAATGCATAATAAATAAAAGTCTTAGAAAATGTTAATCGCTCAGTCATGTCTGACTCTTTGAGACTCCGTGGACCAGCCCACCAGGCTCCTCTGTCCATGGAATTCTCCAGGAAAGAATGGTGGAGTAGGTTGCTACTCCCTTCTCCAGAGGACCTTCCTGACCCAGGGATCAAACACAGGTCTCCTGCATTGCAGGCAGACTCTTTACAGCCTGAACCACCAAGAACTGAAGTGAAAGTATTAGTCACAATCATGTCCAACTCTTTGCAACCCCGATGGACTATAGCCCACCAGGCTCCTCCGTCTATGGAATTCTCCAGGCAAGAATACCGGAGTGTGTTGCCATGCCCTCCTCTAGGGTATCTTCCCAGTCCAGAGATTGATCCTAGGTCTCCAGCACTGCATTCTTTACAGTCTGAAGAAACTATCATGTTTATGAGAATGACTGAGAAAGCAATACAACAGCATTCCATAAGCCAAAACAGGGGGAGAGCCTCATGGACTACCTATTCTATATTTGAAATAAGGATTCCAATGTAGAGTGAAAATGAGTTATAAAAAATGATGTTTGCCTCAAATTCTTTTCTTGCATATTAATTTATAAAAAGTGTTATCTATTAAAATTTAAAAATAAAATTTCTTAAACATAGCCAATAATAAATAAATACATATCTTCAAATAATTTTTCAACTTTTTAAGCAATCACTAAGTTATGGTATTCTCATAAATTCCTTTATGAGAGGTAAAATACATACTTTGTATTTCAAAATATAAACTCATTTTTTGTTACATTTGTGGTACTTAAAGCAGAAAATTTCAAATTGCATCTAAAAACAAAGAGAATCTATTGAAAACCTAATAAACCCTAAGAAGGAGTTACATTAGCATTACAAAATAGGGCTTTGTTATCAATTCTACTTATTGTTAATAACACAAATGGAGCAATGTTCTAACTGAAGCTTAATTTGAACAGAAAACAGAAAATTTTTAAGGCTTCTTTATTTGTTTGCAGTGAATTTCCTAATGTGAAATTTGAAAGAATGAGAAGAATATTTTATTGCTGGAAACTAATTTTCATTAGGAATATAGCCTTTTTGAAAGAACAATCTAAGGAGGATAATTGGGGCAAATAAAAGTATGTGTGGGATACACATGAACAAGTTTTTAAATGAATGTAGCTAGAACTAAGTCCAGATTACACTCATATTGAAAACATAATGTCCTTTGATACCTCTGAATGCCTTTTGGCATGAAGTACAAGGACCGCAGCTGGGGCTTTTAGCTTGTGATTGATATATTTAATGAAGCCATTCTCATGTATTGTTAGTTGCCCCTTTTAAAACAAAAGTGTTTTTCCTGAATAGTTGGATTAGCTTTTTGATATTTTTCAGCTTCTTCAATCAATTATTTTCCAGGCAGTATCAATCAAGCAGAAAGTTAGCATTATTGAAGTATTAGATGCTAACCTTCCATAGCCTCACCCTGAACTAGGAAGAGAGCAGTTTTCATTCTCATTCTAAGTTTCACTAGCTTCACTTGTGAGAAAGCTAACCTAGAATGAAAAGAATCCTGCCTTCTCTAAAGCAGGCTGTTGCACCCGGGGAAGTTTTTATGCCCCTTGTGGTTGAAGGCTCTTTTAATCCACTGTGGAAGCAGCTTGAGTTACTGAAGATGACTGTGGACCTTAGCTATTGTTAAGGCCTCTTCAGGTCTATTCCTCAAAAGTCTAGAGCAGTCTAAAGAACATGGAGTCTGGCTTCTTTTCTTTGATAGAGTATATTTCTATTACATAAAACACATCTTTATGTACTGAAAGAAGGATTTCCTATATACGTATGTCTCATTAATCTCTATACCTTGTCCCCAAAAGGTCCTCTTTCTACATAGAAGGGGAGAAGCAGTAAATTATCTTTTTTAATGATAACTTTTATCAATTTGCATTTTGGAAACTAATAAACAATACATCTTTGGGTATTAAAATACTTCTTATCTCTAGCTGGAAATAAGATACAGCCTACTATATTTTCTGGAGTGGAGCCACTTAGCCTGAAGGTAATACATACTTTTTTTTTTTTTCTCATTTCTTTCTGATAAGAAGCAGTCAGTTCTCTTTGATTTATAGTTCTCATAAATAAGGTAATTCATTTCATGATTAATTTTAGTTCTAAACCATTTGCATATTGAATAAGAGATTCAGAAATGCCTATGAGAAAATAACTATGTACCTTTGTTTACATTTAATAATCAACATGATTTATGCATCCAATGCATATTTTTTTTTATCATAGCTCTCACTTTAATGAATCTCATGGAAATATATTGGCCATTTTATATTACCTTTTTATATTTTAAATTTAAAGGCAATATAGAGCCTATGCTCCACTTCAAGACCTACTTCCTACTTTAGCCACTGGAAGGTGAACTAGATTTACCAAGACTTTACTTTTGCTTGAATGCAATTTCCCTGATAGCTAAGTTGGTAAAGAATCTGCCTGCAATGCAGGAGACCCCAGCTCAATTCCTGGGCCGTGAAGATCCTCTGGAGAGATGGGCTACCCACTCCAGTAATCTGGCCTGGAGAATTCCAGGGACTGTAATAGTCCATGGGCTCACAAAAAGTCAGACACAACTGAACGACTTTCACTTTCAACCTCACTTTGCTCTTGGGTCTATTTCCTGTACCTTTGTAACTCCTGATGTCTATAGGAAATTATTGGTAATTATTCCCAAACAACCCAAACTTCAGGACACTAACACCCTTGGAGCTATCCTAGGCTAATGATGTGAGTTGGACAGTGCATAAAATGCCTCCCTCTTTGTCCCAGGGGAAGAAAGACCCGAAGGCACTGTCCTATCAGCATCAAGCACCTATTCGGGCAACTAACACAATATTACATTAGGCTGGTTTTTCCTCCTCTCATGGTAGGAAAGGAGGAGACCCCAAACATCTCAAGGTACTGTTCCCTGAGATAACGTTCACAAATACACCTTTGTCTTAGGCGTGTATGCTTTTGAGTGTTTTCTTAAGTCCACTTAGGATATTGCTTTGGAGATTCATTTCCATCTGTGTGTGAATTTTATGTTGAATGTTGTACAGACATACAATGTTTATCATTAAGCAGCTGAAGAACATTTAGGTTATCTTCAGGTTTTGGCAGATAAGATTAAAACAATTTCAACCTTTTGTATGTGGGCATTAGTGTAAACATACGTTTTAATTTTTTTGCGTCTGGTAGATGCCTTATGAGAATTCTAGGCGCTTTACCTGCTTGCTATCACTCGCTGTCAGGTCTTTCTCCATTCATTTCTTTTTTTGCTCATCTGATTGGATGTGTTGTAAGATTTCACTGTGGTTTTAATTAGCTTAGTGACTGATGAAAGTGACCATCTTTACATGTGCCTATTTTAAATACATATCTCTTCTGTAGCAAATCTTTTCTTTTCATGTATTTCACCCATCTTTACTGAACTGTTTCCTTTTTAGTAATTTTTGAGGTTTCTTTGTACATTCTGCTTGTTGGTACTTTATAAAATGTGTTTTGCAAATGTTTTCTCTGAGACTATGGTTTGCCTTTTCTTATATTTTTTAATACTGTTGTGCAAAGTGCATAAGGTTATATATGTGCCCTATCTAAAAAATAATTGTGTACCTCGATATCATACAGAGTTTCTCCTAGGCTTTCTTCTAGAAAGAAGTTTTAAATTTTACTTTTTTTATTTTTTTGCCTTACAATACTGTATTGGTTTTGCCATATATTGACATGAATCCACCACAGGTGTACGAGTTCCCAACCCTGAACCTCCCTCCCACCTCCCTCCCCGTATCATCTCTCTGGGTCATCCCAGTGCACCAGCCCCAAGCATCCTGTATCCTGTATCGAACCTAGATTAGCAATTTGTTTCTTACATGATAGTATACATGTTTCAATGCCATTCTCCCAAATCATCCCACCCTCTCTCTCTCCCACAGAGTCCAAAAGTCTCTTCTTTACATCTGTGTCTCTTTTGCTGTCTTGCATACAGGGTCATCATTACCATCTTTTACTTTTATATTATTTTCTTGTACATGGATGTGCAAATGGTTCAGTACAAATAAATCATGAAGAAAATATTTCTCTGCTGAATTACATTTCCAACTCTGTCAAAACTATTTGCCCATAGTCATGTGAATCTATTTGTGTATTTTTATTCTGCTCTAGTATTATGTGACTATTATTTCACCAATACCCTACTATCTGATTACTGTAGCTTTAAAAAAAATCTTGAAATCTGGTAATGTGAATGTCCCAACTTTGTTTTCATTTTTCAAAATTGTTTTGGCAATTTGTCATCATCTGCTTTTCCATGTAAGTTTGGAATCAGCCTATAGATTTCCCCAAAGATATAATCAGCCTTCCCTGGTGGCTCAGTAGTAAAGAATCCTCCTGCCAATGCAAGAGATGTAGATTTCATTCCTGGGTTGGGAAGATCCCCTGGAGAAGGAAATGGCAACCCACTCCAGTATTTTGGCCTGGGAAATCCCATGGACAGAGGAACTTGGTGGGCTACAGACCATGGGGTTGCAAAAGAGTTAGATATGACCTAGTCACTAAGTAACAACAAGAAAGATATAATCAGCTTATAGGATTTTCTTTGACATTATATAAAATCTATATATCAATTTCAGAAGAACTTACATTTTGACAAATTTTGAGTCTTCCAAATAATGAACATGATATATCTCTCCATTCACTTAGGTCTTCTTTGATATTTATCAGCAATGTGGTGTACGTTTTATTATTCAAATTGTGCTCATTTTTAAGATTTATCCATATTTCATATTTTACTGGCATTATAAAGGGTATTCTTTTTTAAATTTCAGTATCTATTTTTATTGATGGTATATTTAAAGACACTGATTTTAGTATGCTTTGTTTTCTGTAACTAACTAACCTCACTTATTTTAATATGTTCTTTGAGTTTGTTTATGTAAACAATCATGTCCGACTCTTTGCGACCCCGTGGGCTGTAACAAAAAAAAAAAAACAATCATGGGCCTCTATGAATAAAAATTGCTTTCTTCCTTTCCAATCTATATGTCTTATATCTCTTTTCTTTGTCTTATTGCACCAGTGCACATACTCTGAGACAGGAGTAGTATGAGTAGAAATTATTTTTTTGAACCTAACCATAGAGGGAAACCATTTAGTCCTTAACAACAAGGTATGATGTTAGCTCTAGTGATTCATATCTATGCTTTATTCATGAGGTAGTATTAGTCATAGTTTGTGGAGCAATACTGTCACAAATTGCTGAACTTTGTAATGTTTTTTTTTGGATATTTAGTAAATAGATAAATTTTCCTCTTTTAAAATATTGGTTTGAATGAATTACTGTATCTGTCAAGGTTCTTTAGAGAAATAGAGCCAGTGGAGGTGGAGATATAGATACAGATACAGGTAAAGACATGGATATAGACCAAGAGAGCAGTTCATTTACAAATTATCTATTAAGAAACTGGCTTACTCACTCACATCTATGTAGCTAAAAAAAGCCCCGTAATCTTCTGTCTGCAAACTGGAGACCCTGGAAAGTCAGCTGTGTGGCTCACACTGAATCAGGCAGCCTGAGGACCAGGGCAGCTATGCGGTATAATCCTTAGGGCACAAGGAAGAAACAGACTGATATTACGGCTTAGCAGTTAAATTAGAGAACGCTTTATCCCTTTCTCTACCATTTTGTTCTGTGCAGTCCCTCAATGGATTAAATGAGGTCCAGCCACAATGGGAAGGACAGTTTGCTTTACTCAGCCTGGTAAATGATAATCTCCTTTGGAATACATCTCACTTGCTCATGATATACGATCCTGCTTACACATTCTGAATTGAGTTTGCTAATACTTTCAAGGATTTCTACACTTATGTTCATGAGGGATATTGATCTGTAATTTTCTTTTCTCATAATATCATCTATTTTTGGTATCACTGTAATATTGTCCTAAGCACAGAAATTGGGAGATATACCTTCTTTCATTTTCTGGAAGTTTTTTTCTTAAGAATTGATATCCCTTCCCCAATATTTTGTAAAATTCATTAATAAAGGCATATGAATCATAAGTTTTCCTTTGGGGAAAGTTTTAACTATAAACACCATTTCTTAGTAGATTTAGGACTATTGAGCTCTATTTTTTCTTGAGTAAGCTTTGGTCATTTGTGGCCACTTACATTATTTTTCTTCTGTCTGTCTTCAAACTTATTAGCATAAACCACTAAGTTTTAGAATGTTTTGTTATACATGAACAGCTAATCAATACTGTCATTCATTTATTCATTTGTTAATTCATGAATGCATCTTTTGATAGAGAAAAAATGTCAATAATATTTTTTAGGTTCAGTCATTTGCTTTGAATATGATGGTATAAACAAACTGTAAGAAGTCAGAAGCTCATACAGAAGAAATTTGTGCTATAATATTTAGAGCTTAGTCTGATAAGCACTATCTTGTAGTTTTGTTAGGCATTTTCTATGAAAGAGAAAGAACTTTCCACTTTTATACTAAGTACTACTTACTGTATTATGTTGTGTAATACTTACTATGTACTATTATGTAAGTAAGTAGCACTCTTCAAACCAGAAGAACATATTTCAAAGTTTTAAACTATAAATATATGAAATGCATAAACTTCATCAACAGATCTAATTTCTTTCTCTGGTTTATTCTGCTCTGGCTACACTACTTTTTACTAGTTTCTCCCATGCCTTGTATATTCCCACCGTGGAGTCTTTGCTATCACAGATTCTTTTACCTGAAAAATCTCATTTAGACTAATCCCTAAATGTCAGCTTCATAGAAAAGCTTTCCTTAGCCACCTATTAAAATTATGATTCTCTCTCCTTTCTCACAGCATTATATGACAGTATGCCATTTACAGGTGACTCTTGAACAATCACTTAGAACTACATGGGTCCACTTGCATAGACATTTTAAAACAAAAATGTATAATCTGTAGTTGGTTGAATGCAGTGATGTGGGACAGCAGGTACTGAAGGCCAACTATTAATATAAAGCTATTCATGGATTTTCAACTCACTGTGGGGCTGGTGCTCCTAACACCTGCAGTGATCAAAGGTCAATTGTATTTGTTTGTTTTCTGCCCTGTATCCTCCCTTTAGCATAAAAGCTCCATGAAAGGAGGGACTTTATATTTTTCCATAGCTTTGTTTTGCTTACTGTTTTATCTACAGTGGCTAGATCAGCCACTTAGTACATCACAGGCATGCCATGAATATTATGGAACAAAGAAATGAATAAATGTCCATTATTTTACAAGGTATAATTTTTATAACAAGTACAATATTCATTCATAGTCAAAATATCTAGCTTTGATTTTACGAATGCTTACTACTAAATTTGAACACATAATTTTTGTTTTATTTTATTAATCTCTTAATTTAAATGTCATCATGTACATTAACTTCTTTTCTCTGAAACGTCCAAGAGTTTCAGTCCTCACTAATCACTATTTCTTTCATTACTAGTAAAATTGTTGTTCAGTATGCCATATAATTCTATATTTATTATACTAAACAGTAATTTGAAATTTATTTAACCTTTTTATATTTGTCTTTTCTCCAGAGTACAGTGACCAAATTGAGGGGAATTGGCTTTATTTTTTTTAAATAGCCAGATTAAGACAATGGGTCAATTTATTTATCTTCAAACCATCATTGATGAAGACATGTCAGATGTCTAAATGGAATCTGACTCTCTGTGGCTGTGGATTGAAGGCTCTCCCCTTTTCCCACTGGATAGGAGCGTGCAGATGTTTGAAAACCTTCCCATCTGCCCTTTGCCACAGTTCCATGTAACTCACCTAATGTGCTATGTGCTTAGTTAGTCAGTGGTGTCCGATTCGTTGTGACCCTATGGACTGCAGCCCACCAGGCTCCTCTGTCCATGGGGATTCTCCAGGCAAGAACGCTGGAGTGGGTTGCCATGCCCGCCTCAGTTTATCTAATACTAAGAGGCAAAAAGTCAAGTACTATGTCTATAGTCTACCTAAAATTGATGCACAGACTGGATCTTCCAGCATTCCCCTTGGATTTTCCTTGAACAGTCAAAATTTGACCAACCCAGAAGCGCTGTCTTCTGATACAACCCATTATTTACCACTTTCCAAGAATCATGGTTCTTTATACCTTCTTGTGAACCATAAGATTTCCTGAGCTTCCTCTTGTGTGTCAGGCATTTTCAAATCTCTTAACAGTGAGGTTACTTTTTTTTTTTTTTTTCCCCAGGATACAGAGAGGGACAGGAGAGCTTCAGCCTCAGAGATGGTTCAGAGGAGGAGATGGAGATCCGGACAGCAATGTGGGTGGAAGAACATCCTTGTCTCCTTTCTTGATGCCAGATAAAGCAATGGAATTTATTTAAAAATCTAATATTTTTGTCATTAAGTTAGAAATGTCAGCATTCACAAAATATTTGTGGTCTAGTCTGGTGGAAGAATGTCCTTCCCTTGTCCCTAAATTTCATTTAAGAGTCCTTTCATTTGCCCTTTTCCAGTGCTGGCAAGGGAAGCAGATGAATCTTGAAGAAAAGAACTATATACTTTATTTGATAACTATATCTTTATCAGATCCTGTGTCCTATGTAGAATTAATTCTTAATGCTGGTGAAGAAAATAATTGAAAATATAAAATCTATTTCTTAAAAAAATCTAGTTTTTTTGTTTATTTTGATAGGCTTAATACTTTTCCCATTTATAATTCTATTTTTACATTTCCCACTCCCTTTTATTCAAATTTCATAAAATCTGTTTATAGCCTTCCTCCATTTTATTCCCATCTCGGCAGTGAAAAAACAGAATGTTTAAACTTTATATTTTAATATACATTTAGCTTTGTTTAATAATATCTTTCAAAAGGCTGGCATTTCTCTTACTTATGACAGCCTTTTCTTGTCTATTCATCTGCTTAATGTGTCACGCTTTCAAAAGCACTTTACACGTTATCTCTTATTAGATGCAACGCAGCAGCCTTGAGGAGGAAAGAATAGTACCTTTCTCCTCATCTTACCTATGCCAAATAAGAGAAGCTAAAACGCATACCTTTAGTTCACAGAGCGGGGTGGGAGAGAGAAGTGAAGCCTTCTGCCCTACTTTTCAGTGCTATCTCTATTATATCACAAAGCCACTCAGAAATAAAACAGACGAGTTTCCTAATATTGCACATGGAGCACTATTGTAAACAAAGGCACTCACTAAAGACTACACACTCTGGGTTTTTGAAATTTATATGAAATTCTAGAAAAGGCAAAACTGTAGTTTGCTTCCTGGCAGATCAGTGATTGCTCAGAAGCAAGAGTAGACAGGGATAGGTGTTGATTGCTAAGGGACACAGGGTTTTTTGTGTGTGTGTGTGGTGATGGGAGTGTTCTAAAGCTTAACACTGGGGGCAGCTAAATGACTGTTGTTCCCAGTCTATTCAGCTACACACTTAAAATGAAGGATCTGTTACTTCTGTATTAATAACATAAATATAGTTTAACTTATTACCAAGAATGATTAACCAATTAGTTTCTCTTATGCTTTGCCTTTAAGCCTTGGTAACTGGTTAAGGTTGAGGAGGTTTTTGAAAGTGCAAAGCCATGTGTTGTTTTTTGTTTTTTCCTCATCTGCCCTGATATACTAATCACCAGGGCACTATTGTGCTATTTAGAATATTGAATGAGGTCAAATTTCTCTCTCATGGAGAGTAAATAGCAAATGTACTTTACAAAGTACTTGGTGTTTAATGCCTAATCCTTAAGATACTCTGTTTAAAAAAAAAAAAAGTCAAGACATACTACTTTATTACAAAAGAATTTGTAACATTTTTTCCATATGTCCAACCACATGCATTTTAAAATAAGAAAGCACGAGCCCATTGGAGAGTGGATCGACACAATATAAGTATGTATAAGCTTGGGTTCTTTCCCATGGTTCCTTCCCAGTCATAGTCCTGTCAATAACTTGAAACAATTTTTCCCTCATTAATATTTTGTCTCTGGTTTCAGTGCTTGTACTTCATAAAAATACTATGTAAAAGTATAAATATAAAAAGAAAAAAGTAACATAATGAGCCTTAGTCAGTTCAGTTCAGTTGCTCAGTCGTGTCTGACTCTTTGCAACCCCATGGATGCCAGGGCCTACCAGTCCATCACCAACTCCCAGAGTTTACCAAAACTCATGTCCATTGAGTCCATGATGCCATCCAACCACCTCATCCTCTGTCATCCCCTTCTCCTCCTGCCTTCAATCTTTCCCAGCATCAGGGTCTTTCCCAGTGAGTCAGTTCTTCACATCAGATGGCCAGAGCATTGGAGTTTCAGCTTCAGCATCAGTCCTTCCAATGAATATTCAGGACCAATTTCCTTTAGGATGGACTGGTTGGATCTCCTTGCTACCCAAGGGACTCTCAAGAGTCTTCTCCAACACCACAGTTCAAAAGCATCAGTTCTTCAGTGGAGAAGATACCCTCTGTCCAAGGGCACATGAGAAGCCGAAGCAAGAAGGTAGGAGGGGCAAAATAATATTTAGAATCAAACCCCATACACACCAGAGATGCTCAGAGGGCTCAAACAAACCTTGGGCCCACCTGGACCCAGAAACCCCCCAGATAGTGAACCTACATGGATCCAATACCCAAATTCAATACAATGAGTCAGTTTTTCTCTAAGTCTATACCTAAACTCCATCCCAAACTTCACCCTAGATATTTTTTCAGTCAAATCGTAGATATCAATTATTGCATTCATAGATTCTCAGTATGTATGTATTTAAGATGCTTTACAACTCATGATTCTAATATTTTCATTATTCTTAAAGTAACTAACTACAATTCTTTTAATGGTATAAAGAACATTATTCATGTTTCCTCCAAAACCTTATAGAAGTTTTAACTTGCAATAAGTGTGTGTGAATCAGGAAACAGCACATACTGTATTTTATTAGTGTAGTTCAGTTTTAATTTGTAGGCTTCCCATCTTTTTTTCTTATAACTTAATATGGAAAACAAGAGCGTTGATTATATAATAATTTTGTACCTTCCAGATTTTGATTATTGTATTCCTTTGTGTCACTTAACATGAGCTTCATTATATTTATTTCCTCTAAGATATACTTATATTTTATTATAGAAAGTGGATCAAATTTTTTCTAACCAGCTAGCTTTTCCTCTTCATTTTTCAATATCAATACTAACTCAGAATGATAATAATATTTTTACAAAAGTTAGGATTACTGAGTTTAAAATGTCCTTGTCTTTTTACTTGCCATATTATTTAAATTTTTTCATTTACATTTTCATGGCTATTTATTTTTACTGTGGTAAAATATACATAACATAAGATTAATATCAATCATTTTTAAATATATAGAAAAATGTGAATACTTAATTTTCCATGTCATCTTTCCACAGGATCCATGCTCTCTCAGCATCATTACAAGTTTACTATGCGTGCTGCTAAAGTGACGACATTTTGCTTTTCTTATCTTTATAAAAAAGATAATAAGGATATAGCTGAATATCTGGCTTGGTTTATATCTCAAATATATCTCATCTTAAAATTCTTATTATTGAATAGATGTAACATCATTTAAACTTTTATCACTGAAAATAGATTTTACTGTTTTGTCAGTTTGTTGATTATAATGTTTGTTGTGAATATTTTTTAGGCAAATTACATAAATAGCATTATTAAGTTTATCCATTACAGACTCTGTTTTGTGAATCACAGTCAGGACTTTGCCCTACTTTCAAGTCTGTATGTGCATTCATACTTTTTTTTTCCCCCTGATACTTGCAGTGTGGAGTTATCTTCTTGTCCTTTTTGCATATAGCTACGGTGTTATTCCAACACTACTAATTATAATTAATATTTTTTGCTCACTGATATCTGATGCTATGGTTATAATATACTAAGTTTTTCTTTGCAACTATGTCTGTTTTCAGAATTTGTATTTTGGTCCACGTAGATTACGATATTTACCTCTCTTAATTATAGAGGACATAAACCGCACTTCATATGGAGTGAGGGGTTAGAATATACTGTTCATGGTTTACTGGTTTTACTATTCTTTCTGTTTCTCACAGGAATATTATAATTAACTTTTGTATCTAAAGAAAATAAAAAGATGTTTTTATTGCAATCATTAAATTTGCAAATTTAAGACTTTTACTGATAGTCACACACATAATTGATTTTGTAGGCTCTTGTAGTGCAGTCTTTATCAGATTTTATAACATTACATTCACCTTGTAACAAGAATTTTGAAGCTTTTCCCCTTGAAAATAGTTTAAGTAATACTGGGATTATCGTTAAGTTGTTTAAAGCAATTCACTTGTGAAAGTAGGCTGAGCTTAGGTCAATTTTTAAAATATATCTTGATTTTTGGCTGCTTGTGAAATTTTCTCTGAGACATAATATTGTATAAGTCTTAATTTATTTCAGAAAAGTATTTAAAATTTTTAATATTTATTTTTTGCTCCTGCTTTTGTTTTCATATCTATATATGTCTATACAGACAGATACATAGGTAGATATGTAGACAGATGAATATGCAAGCTCAGTTGCTTCGGTAGTGTCTGACTCTTTGCAACCCCATGAACTGTAGCCCCGCCAGACTCCCCTGTCCATGGGATTTCTCAGGCAAGAATGCTGGAGTGGCCATACCCTTCTCAAGGGCATCTTCCGGACCAGGAATCAAACACGTCTCCCTGCAGCTCTTTCATTACAGGCAGATACTTTACCATTGAGTGACCTGGGAAGATCGGATAGATATACATATACATACAAGCTTCTTTCTCTATTTCTCTATCACTTCCTTCCTCACCTGGAACTTCTGGAGGTGAAAGACCTAAAAACTATAAGCCATTGGTAGAAAAAAATTAAAAAGACACAAAGAAATGGAAAGATTGCTCATTTTGCTCAGGCAGTAGAAGAATTAACACGGTTAAATGTCTGTACTACTTATAAGCAATCTACAGATTCAGTGCAATCCCTGTCAAAATCCCTAAGATATTTTTCACAGAAATAGAGTAAAAAAATAAATAAATAAAATAAAATCCTAAAATTCGCATGGGACCAAAAAAGACCCTGAATAGTCAAGGTAATTCTGATAAAAAAGAACAAAGCTGGTAGTATCACACTCCCTGATTCAAATTATCCTAAGCTATAGTAATCAAAACAGCATAACATTCACAGAAAAAGACTGACAGATCAATGGAATAGTGTTTAGAGCCCATAAATAAAGCCACTCATGTATAAACAACTAATTTAACACAGAGAAGCCAAGAACATACAATGGAGAAAGGAAAGCCTCTTCAATAAATGGTACTGGGCAAACTAAACAGCTTCAGGGTAAAGAATGAAACTAGATTATATCACACACAACAGTTAACTCAAAATGAATTAAAGACTTGGATGTTAGACCTGGAAGAAAGGCCTTGAAGAAAGCATAAGCAGTACATTCTTTGCCGTCAGTCTTAGCAATGTCTTTTTTGTTCTGGTTCCTTAAGCAAGGGAAATAAAAAGAAAAATAAACAAATGGGACTACATCAAACTTAAAGTTTCTGCACATGAAAGACAATAATCAATGAATGAAAAGGCAACCTATTGAACTGAAAAAGGCTTTTGCAAGTCATGTATCTGATAAGGGATTTATAACCAAAACATGTAAAGAACTCATGCAACTCAATAACAACAACAACAACAAAAGGAAACAACCTGATTGAAAAATGGGCAGAGAGATTTTTCCAAAGACACACACAGATGGCCAGCAAGCACACAAAAATATGTTCAGTGTCATTAATTATTAGGGAAATGCATATCAAACCACAATGAGATATTACCTCATGCCCATTAGAATGGCTATTATGAAAAGACAAGAAATATTAAGTGTTGGAGAGGATGTGGAGAAAAGGGAACTTTCACATACTGTTGATGGAATGTAAACTGGTGTAGCCACTATGAAAAACTATGGATATTTCTCAAAAAGCTAAGAACAAAACTTTCATATGATTCAGTAATTCCACTATAGGGTATTTATCTGAAGAATACTAAACACTAATTAAAATATATACACACACCACTATCCTCAGGGCAGCATTATTTACAATAATTAAGATATGGAAGCAACCTAAGTGTCCATCGACAGATGAATAAAGAAGGTGTAATAAAGATATATGAGGAATACTACTCAACCTTATAAAAACTAAATTTTGCCATTTGGGACAACATGGATAGACATAAAAGGTTTTTATGCTAAGTGAAATAAGTCAGACAGAGAATGACAAATACCATATGATTTCACTCATGTGTAGAATAAAAATTAATAACGCAAACTAAACAAAACCAAGGCAAATAAATACAGAGAATACACTGATGGTTACCAGAAGGAAACGGCAGTGATAATGGGAGGAATAGGTAAAGGGAATAAATTTTATACGGAGGGACAGAAATTAGACTTTGATGGTGAGTATGCTGTAGAGTGGCGGCTCAGACAGTAAAGAATCTGCCTGCAGTGCGGAAGACTCGGGTCATTCTCTGGGTTGGGAAGATCCTCTGGAGAAGGAAATGGCTATCCACTCTTGCCTAGAGAATTCCATGGACAGAGGAGCATGGCAGGCTACAGTCCATGGACTAGCAAAGAGGTGGACATGACTTAGTGACTAACACTTCCACTTTTTTTCATGCTGTTGAGTATATAAAAAAGTTTAATTATAAAGCTGTATATATGAAACATATAACTTTATAAACCAGTGTACCACAATAAATTAGTCAATTAAAAAATAAAGAAGCATCAATTGGATCTTGTGGATATGATTAAAAGCAGACCAAACATATGATAGGCTATATATTGAATTCAGAAATACACTATTAGAAAATACATGCAAATTAAAACAGAACAAAGAAGACAAACATAGGGAAAAATAATAATAAAGCATAAAGGACACATGGAAATTGGTCAAAAAAGAGTCTGCAAAGGAGAAAGAAGAGAGAGAATTAGGATAGAAACAAAGCTTGAAAAAATAATTTCCCATATAAGTTGAAAGATAATGCCAGTGGAATCCCAGTGGAACAAATACAAAGAAAAACATACCTAGGTGTAATCAAATTTTTGAGAGTCAAAGACAAAGTGGTAATATTACAAGCAGCTGCAGGGGGGGGGAACTATCTGACCGTTACTAGGATATATATATATATAATTGATAGTTTAAGATATTAATAGAAAATGGAAGTTAGGCAAAGAAAAAAATGTACTGAAACTAAATCCAGTTAGTGTGGGAGCCTGGCAAATACAATTTGCTGGATAGCTTTCCTCTTGCGCTTTCCCCCATAAGGAGCAACACAGGGAAAGTTCAGGAACCACGTGGGAGAAGAAAAAGATAAACTCTCCGTACTGTGGGAAACCAGGTGAAATAGCTGCCTTAGGGACATGAAGGTTTTACATTTAAGTGGAGATTTCAAGTAAGAAGCTGGAATATATGAGTTTAGACTACAGAGGGATTTATTAGAATTCACATACCATATGTAATTCTTCTAAGAACAGAATGTAACAAAAGAAGTACCTCAGAGTGCTCAACAAATGCAAGATTCAAATTAAGACTAGTTTTAAAGCTCATAAAAATATTTTTGCCTGATGTTCATACACTAAATTTGTTATTCTAATTTGTCATAGATAGTTCAGAATCCAAGAATGTGGATTCCATGATTAAAGTATAGTTTCAAAACCTGCATACAATGACACTGTCAAATGTCCCAAGATTATTATTCCCATCCTGCCCATGATTAAGTTTACACAAGTATATAAATTTGAGGAAGCAAATCTAATTAGATTGCTGCAAAAATCATACATATGTGTATGGTGAAGGTGAAGTCGCTCAGTCGTGTCTGACTCTTTGCGACCCCATGGACTGTAGCCTACCAGGCTTCTCCATCCATGGGATTCTCCAGGCAAGAATACTGGAGTGGGTTACCATTTCCTTCTCCAGGGGATCTTTCCGACCCAGGGATCAAACCCGAGTCTCCCACATTGGAGGCAGACGCTTTAACTTCTGAGCCACAAGGGAAGCCCTATAGTTTTATTGATAATAAAATTTTCTAGATCACCAGCTATTCTATTTCATCAGCTCTCTTAGGATAAATTTCCTCTGTGATTAATGCTCAAATATGTGTGTTCTCCTTTTGTAACTTTTGCCTTAAATTTAACAAACTCTGAATCAAGCGATAATGTTTTCTCATTATTTTTAGAGGTAAATATGTTGCCTATCTCTTGCAAACAGACTTCTCAACATGTATTCTATGTAGTGAATTCATCCTCTGTTTGCATTTCTTATTTTCCTGCCTCTTTTGGGTTGATTTGTGTCCTGCCCAGGAAAGATTTATTAAGTTAGCTTTAAACTTCAGTACCTGAGAATGTGACTTTGGAAATAAGGTCATTGAAGATTAATTAGTTAAGATGTAGTAGAGTGTGCCTTTAATCCACTATGACGGGTGTCCTTATAAAAAGAGGAAAGAGAAAGTGTAGACACAGATACGTAGGAAGTACACCATTGATGGTAGCAACAGAGATTAGAGTGAGGAAGCTCCAAGCCAAGGAACACCAACCATTGACAACCACCACCAGAAACCAGGAAGGGGCCAGGAAGGATTTTACTTCAAAGGAGCATAGACCTGCTGACACCTTGACTTCAGATTTGGTCTCCAGGACTGTGAGATCATAGATTCCTACTGTTTTAAGCCATCCAGTGTGTAGCACTTTATTACTGTAACCCTAGAAAAATACTGTTGCTGTTGTTTACTCACTAAGTCATGTCTTACATTTTGAGACCCCGTGGACTCTAGCCTGCCATGCTCCTCTGTTTGCGGGATTTACCAGTAAGAATACTGGAGTGGGTTACCATTTCCTTCTCCCGGCGATCTTCCCAATCCAGGAATTGAACTTGTCTCCTGCAATGGCAGCTGGACTCTCTACTGCTGAGCCACCAGGAAAGCCCCTAGAAGAATAATACACTGCCTTTATACTCAATTCCTTCACTTATTTTTGCTTGCTGTTCACTCATGGTATGACATATATTTTAATTGAATTCTGCTTTCTCACGAAATGAGCCAGAACTCCTTTGTCTATCCATTCACCATCTATCCCATAATATAAAAGCTTATGATGTGATTCATGCTTTGGGGTGGCTTCCTCACTGATGGTTGTTTTAAGACTTAATGCCCATGAATGTTAATGAAAAAAACATAAAACAACAGAAACCTAAATTATAAACGAATAGGAACAAACAATACCATTATAAGCATTTAGAGCCAGGATTAATTAGTATAGGCCAAAGTAAACAATAAATAGGAAAAGTATCTATAAGTCAGGATTTAAGCTGAAGCTTAAAGAGTGGATAGGAAGGATTTTAGCTGGTGGGAAGAGAGGATGCTATTTCAGGAAGGAAGCAGCTTGTTCAATGTTAGGAGGATAGGCAAGTGCGTGATGCAAATAAATGATGATACTGATTCCAGAGAAAGCTCCACAGTTGGGAGTATGGAAAACAACCTTGTCCAAGTGGGAGGTAGAAAACTTGCAGAGAATATGAAAAAAATACACAAGAAGAGAAGTTTCAATCTCTTTAGGAAGGCTATTGGGAGCTGTTGCAGATTTCTGAACACTAGTAGAATAAATGGACCTATGGGAGATTAATCCAGACATAGTGTGAAATGTAAGTCAGAGTTGTGGAAAGAAAAATGAGTCTCAGAAAAGAATCAAGAAACAAGAGCCTGAGAGTTACTTTAGAAAACTAGCTAAAGAATCCAGACATCTTATATTCAGTGCCTAAATAAATGCCACTGACCTGAGAAAATCAAACTAAATCCTGAATTTTAATTCTTCTATTACTGCTTAAATTTCTCTTTTTCATGAAGATTGGATTTGAGCCATTAACACCTATTTTAGGGATCTTTTCATTGATAATAAAAGATTTCTCTACCTAACCTTGAAAGACCTTGTATAAACTTTAATTTTCAAAAGCACCTAATATCCATGGTATATATCTATAATGCTCACTACTAAGGGCTGGTTTTGAGAGAATGCCAAGTTTGAAATTTTTAGCTATGTAATCTTAATTTCCAAGTTGTGTTAATTTTGCTGATTGTAGGACCTTCCTTTCCACCTTATTATTGTCTCTTTCCTTGAGACTAGCTAGCTTGTGTATTTCAGATAGGTGAATTCTACTTTCTTGATGCTTTTTCCTTTGAATTTTATCTTCCTCATCTAATCTCTTTTAGAAAATGTAGGCTCTTTATATACAGATTTCAAGGGGACTTCTCATGGCATAATTGATTTTGAGGACTCTTTGGCCTGATACATCTATTTAGATTGAAATTTATGGAAGTAATTCAAGACATCACTCAAATTGCAATATCATCAGTATTATTATTTTTTTGAGCAGTGACATTGAAAATCCATTATGTTCATTTTAAGAAAAAAATGGGTTTGGTAGACATTTTCATTTTTTTAATATAAAATATTTCTTTTTCATAAAATATGTTTCTAATGAACAATCTTTGAGCTATTTGTGCAAATTTGGCCCAGGGAAAAGAAGCAGGCAGAGTGGAAATTGAAAGGTACTGAATATTCTAAGTATGTTCATTTAAGACTCACTCAGATTTGTAGAATAAAAAAGAATAATCACGATTCAGAAAAATGGGATGATTGAAGATTAGAAATAAAAAAAATCATGTTTTATAACTAAAAACATTTTGGAGATGATTTGTTTTAAGTTATAAGGTTCTGATAGTTCTTTCACTCACAGGTAACTGGGCATTCATTCCCTTTAAAAATTTCCATTTACTGCTGGAAAATCAGCCTAATGATTACATGACAACATGTATTGCATTTTGAAACTTAAATTCTCGAGTTGGTAATTTTTTCCTAGGCATGTATTATCCTTGATAGATACAGTATAGATACTTTTACTGTACCATTTTTTTTTTCAAAATTCATCTTGCAACTTTTAGCTGTATCAGTTGTATAAACTGTAGTTAATATAACAATATGAAATAGTATAAACTGTGTATTTTTAAAATTATATATTTTTATTAACTGCTTCTGTAAAAGAAATAAACTTTATTTCAGTCTCTAGTGGGAGTCTTGCTTTATTATTTTGTCACGAAAAGTGTATGTAAAAAACTGACTCCTACAATATATATTTTTTTAAACTTGATAATGTCATTATTTTATATTATCAACTGTATGATGCTATAATGTGAAAATATGACTACTTTTCTAGAATATAAGCTCTTGAAGGCAGAAGCTATAAACTTTTAATAGGTAGTAGTATCTAACACAGTTTCACTTAGTGATCTGTATATGCTAAGTGCTTAAAAAATTTATTGATAAATGAGTCAATGAATTATTTATGCTGCTTACCGATCTTATTTTATTCTTGTGTTTGTTTCAACAGAAGGACATTCATCTCTAGGCATTTAATGTAAATGAGTATAGTTATCCTTGGGCTTGGGGAAAAAAATTAATTTAAAATTCTTTTAGACAAGAAAAAAATGGACTATTTCATATAACCATTCATAAATGTTTTCCTAGGTTTTCTATTTGAGAGAGCTCTCCAAAACTTTTGTGAAGAACTGTGATTAATTTATAATCTCTTTACTCATTCAATTTTTAATCAGCAATTTTTGCATTTTTCTTTTAAAGAAAATACAGCAATTTCAATAGGCTTGTGATTCCAAATCACTGTAGGAGAGATATTTTTGAGGGCCAATATGTCCTTATGATAACCTGATTTTTTTTGGGGGGGTGGGAGATCACTGTGTGTAGCTTATGGGGTCTTATTATAATTCTCCAATCAAGGATTGAACCTGTACCCTTGACAATGGAATCATGGAGTCCTAACCACTGGAGGTCCAGGGAATTCCCTCCTGATGGTATTTTGAATAACTGTATCTTCATTTACAATATATGAACATTAAAGGAATGTATAGGAAGGAAAGGACTTTCACTTGATTTCTTCTCACAGCGACCACTGACTACTATTTAGCAAATTCACACATCAGTATTTATGCAAAATATCGATTTAAAATAGTATTGCAATTCCTAACCAAGGGGCATACATTACCATAGTCTGAAGGACTTTTTGAAAACACAATGAACTCCACTAAAAATCACTCTTATGAAGACCAGGAATGGCAGTCAGCTGTATGGAACTGGGGATTTTGCTCAGGTGATTACTATGAAAAGTCTTATTATAACTACTGGATTGTAGGCATACAATGTTCATACTAGGGACACAAATTTTTATTCTAGCCAAATCAGGTACATATAGCTTCATATAATATGATTTCCTTGTCTATGGCTTGTCTAGAAGTTAGGCCAATAAACTAGACAGTTGATGTATCCTGGTGATGTTGATAGTATTATTTTTCCAGGCTGGGTGTGGTTTTATTAATGACAAGCAAGAAAAAGTAAAAATTCATGAATATTAGGAAGGTTATGTGCAGGTATATGCCGGGAGCCGGCATGAGGAGTCCCGCCTGTGGCAAAGGTCATGAGGTTAAGGGGCCCAACAGGCAAAGGTGAGTTGGGCCTTAAGGGAGCCTCGCTAAATCTGGTCGTGCATCTGCCTCCAAAACCAGAGTTTGCCTGCCTTGCTGCATTATGCCTTTCACCTATACTTCTGACATTACGGGGGGGTATCCCCCACCACCTCTCTCTGTAAAGGAGTTAACTTTGGACTCCAGTTAATAAATCTCCTGGGCGTGGTCCAAAAACTTCTCTGATGGCTCTATAGTCTGCCTGACAGGATTACCCGGCCACATGTGATTGTTTATAGCCGTGCTTTAAACTTTCTAAAAACTGATTCTTTTGAGAAATTAGAAAATTATTAGTATAGTATTAGCGAGTTAGTTAGAAATTATGTTGGTGAGGGGTTTCATTGCTGAGTTAATGATTGCCGCCAGGCCTCCATATCCTTAGGCATCTGGAAGTATGTTGATCAATGTAATTGGAATGTAGAAAAAGAAATATAGTAGTTTTGATGTTAGCAATTCTAGACTTTTTGAGTTAATGAATTTTCTCTTTTGTTCTAGATCACTGTACTCATCTTTCTTTGTTATAAATCACTGTGTCCTTGCTATGTAAAAATGTAACTTTATCACTGTCTTAAGACTAAATAGATCTTAAGGGGAAACAAGTTTTCTGATCAATTAATCTTTATCAATAAAAAGAAAGGTGGGGCCATAAAATGTTAATCGGTCTCCAGACCAGAAGATATTGTAAAACAAATCTAAGACCCTTGTAAAAACAAAGATATGCTGAGAACACATTTATCTCTGTGTATAACTAAAAGTATAAAAGTGGACTTGGAGAATAAAGAAACGGATCAGTTCCTGGAAAGACTGGTCTCCTCATGTCGTTCTTTCTCTCACCTTCTGGCTGAATTCCCATCTGGAGCATGGAGGCTCGCCAAGCCTGCTAATTTTGCCCTGGCTTCTAAGACCCACGCGAGAGGGAGCCCAAGGTGGGACACCCTCAGCTATTCAAGCGGGCACCGGTGGCCTACGTAGGTGGTGCAAACTCCTTGACTTGGAGTTTTATTGGTTTTCCACATAAACCAAGTTATTCAGCCTCTTTTCTCCACTAATTTTCCTACTACACTATTTTTTTCCTAATCTCTCTTTTTTCTAATTAAATAGTTCTTTCTTAGGACACCAACTCTGTCCCCGCTTCGAATTACCCTGGATCCACTGGGGCTGGACCCCAGCAGGTATACATTATTTTTAAAATGAATTTTAGACAACTAATACTCTAAAAGGCTGCTGAAGCCCTAATCTCTTCCAAGTGGGTAATTCCTTATAAAAACAACAATCTTACTTAGTGAAGACTGTACTAGGCTTTACAAAGAAAATTCCAAGTAGCTTTGCTCAGCATTAGGCTTTTAGAGGGGCTTTTGGCTCAGTAGTAAAGAATCCACCTGTCAAGGCAGGACATGCGGGTTCAGTCCCTGGGTCAGGAAGATCCCCTTGAGAAGGAAATGGCAACCATTCTTGCCTGAGAAATCCCATGGACAGAGAAGCCTGGCAAGCTACAGTCCGTAGGACCACAAAGAGTCAGACCTGACTTAGCAACTAAATAACAACAACAAGGCTTTTACTCTTGGTTCCAACTCTGCCATCTTCAGAAACACGAAATTCAGCATCCCACACAGTGGTTAATGTGAATTCTCTACTCAACAGTAACACGTACCACTAGCCAGTGAGTAGCCAGTGTAAAAACATCTCCTCCATTGTCACTCAAACCTGAGACACACAGGACAGAGAAAGAGGCAGGAGAGTGGCACAGACACCAAGAGATTAAAACAGAAAGGAACTAAAAAGAAAGAAGGGGCAGATTCTTGTATTTGCGCTTCCTGTGTGCAAAATGCATGAGTTTCTTCTACATTGCTTTATACTTTCTCCTAGTTTAGAAACTCTTCACCTTTCTCACCATGAGATTCCATGCATATACTGATATCACAGAGAAAAAGAAATAGAATTCTTTGATGTGTGCTAGATTATAAAATATGATACTATATAGGTTTTATGATTTCAGATAGGAAAATGATATGATATGATATATTTTTTGCCCTGAACCAATGTAAAAGAAAGTCATCAAAAAACGAACCTATGTAGATAAAAACCTTTGAGAGATTATGCCTCCTGGCAGATAGGACCGTAATATTCCCCTCCAGCTTCACTAAATTTTATACAGGTTTCTTCATGACTTTAGGTTTCTGACCTCACTTTTCCTCCTTTACTTTAGACAAAATAGTGTAATTATAAATTCTTTAACTCTTTGAGATGTAAGTAAATCTTTTGAAAGCTTCTAGCCAGGTCTACAATCCAGGAATGTCTTTCTGGAGTATCAAGAAGCCATCCTTTTGAAATGTAATCATCAAAGAAGATATGGTTCCTCTTTCAAAGTTTCTGTGGGAGCATAAAAGCCTAACTTTAACTTGACCTTACTGCAAGTTCTAAAGCTACCTCCTGTCAAGAAGACAGGAAAACATTTACTTTTCCTCTGAATAAGGTCAATTAGCAAACACAGGTAACCTATGATTGATCCCATCCAGGTTCTTAAAAATTCAACAGTTCTCTTGTTTTTTGTTTGGCTAAAGTTGAGTTCAGATTATGCTCTAGACTCTTTCCCTTATTGCAATACTCTTGAATAAAGTGTCCATTGCCAGGTTAACTCTATCTGGTACAATTTTTGCTTTTTAATTATGACGTTTATACCAGTGTTCAGTCAGTTCAGTCGCTCAGTTGTGTCTGACTCTGGAAAACCCCATGAATTGGAGCACGCCAGGCCTCCCTGTCCATCACCATCTCACAGAGTTCACTCAAGCTCATGTCCATCGAGTAGATGATGCCATCCAGCCATCTCATCCTCGGTCGTCCCCTTCTCCTCCTGCCCCCAATCCCTCCCAGCATCAGAGTCTTTTCCAATGAGTCAGCTCTTCGCATGAGGTGGCCAAAGTGCTGGAGTTTCAGCTTTAGCATCATTCCTTCCAAAGAACACCAAGGACCAATCTCCTTAAGAATGGACTGGTTGGATCTCCTTGCAGTCCAAGGGACTCTCAAGAGTCTTCTCCAGCACCACAGTTCAAAAGCATCAATTTTTAGGCACTCAGCTTTCTTCACAGTCCAACTCTCACATCCATACATGACCACTGGAAAAAACATAGCCTTGACTAGATGGACTTTTGTTGGCAAAGTAATGTCTCTGCTTTTTAATATGTGACCTAGGTTGGTCATAACTTTCCTTCCAATGTGTAAGTGTCTTTTAATTTCATGGCTGCAATCACCATCTGCAGTGGTTTTGGATCCCCCAAAAATAAAGTCTGCCACTGTTTCCACTGTTTCCCCAACTCTCTTCTTTCACTTTCATCAAGAGGCTCTTTAGTTCCTCTTCACTTTCTGCCATTAGTGTGGTATCATCTGCATATCTGAGTTTATTGATATTTCTCCTGGCAATCTTGATTCCAGCTTGTGCTTCTTCCAGCCCAGTGTTTCTCATGATGTACACTGCATAGTAGTTAAATAAGCAGGGTGATAATATACAGCCTTGACGTACTCCTTTTCTTATTTGGAACCAGTCTCTTGTTCCATGTCCAGTTCTAACTGTTGTTTCCTGACCTGAATTACAGATTTCTCAAGAGGCAGGTCAGGTATTCCCATCTCTTTCAGAATTTTCCACAGTTTATTGTGATCCACACAGTCAAAGGCTTTGGCATAGTCAATAAAGCAGAAATAGATGTTTTTCTGGAACTCTCTTGCTTTTTCCATGATCCAGGGGATGTTGGCAATTTGATCTCTGGTTCCTCTGCCTTTTCCAAAACCAGCTTAAACATCTGGAAGTTCATGGTCCATGTATTGCTGAAGCCTGGCTTAGAGAATTTTGAGCATTACTTTACTAGTGTGTGAGATGAGTGCAACTGTGCAGTAGTTTGAGCATTCTTTGGCATTGCCTTTCTTTGGGACTGGAATGAAAACTGACCTTGTCCAGTCCTGTGGCCACTGCTGAATTTTCAAAATTTGCTGGCATATTGAGTGCAGCACTTTCACAGCATCATCTTTCAGGTTAGTGTTAGGTAGTTATAATAGGAAAAAGGAGTCCAAAATGGCAGAGGCTAAAAGACAAATAAAGAGAAAAGCCCATGAAAATGGAACAAAAGAAAATCCAAGGGGGGACCAGAGTGAGAGCTTCAGGTGAAGCAAACATGCCCCCTTCTTGTCTAGCCCAGTTTGCATAGGGCAGGCTCAAGGGAGTGTGGGGACGGTGGGTGGGGAGGAGACAAATGTATAAAAAGAGAAAGCCAAGAGGGATTGTGGCCTCTCCTTGAGGTCAGCCTGCCTCATGCTTCGAGGGTGTACTATCCTTTATTTGCCAAATAAAACTCTGAGCTGTAACCAAACTGTAACACTGGTCCACCATTTCAAATCTTTGCTGCGGCAAGACAGAACTGAGCAAATTACACACTCTCCTGACACTAGAAACCATAAAATGAAAGAGGTCAAAATTATACTGAATTAATACATCATTAGCAGAAAATAGGGAGAAATAAGATACAATCAATAAAGTTCAAATCAAAAGGAAAGTTGGTTGGGAAGGGAGGAAGCGGTCTCTGCTTCTAAGGTGGCAAGATATCATTTTTCTAGAGCTTCCCTGAATAACCATCAACTTCTTCTTGAACTAACTAAGGCAATTTTCTATGATTTGTTGTGCTAGATTTAAAAACTGATTTACCTCTACTGTCTTTATTCCTTCCTGAGAAGGAAGGAATAAAGCCCTAGAATCCTCCCTCCACAATATGAATGAAAGGCCTCAAGTTTTGGTAAAATGTTCAGCATTTTCAAGGGATGGAGAATATTTCAAAAAACAATAATTATAAGACACATAGACATTGTAGTTCAGTTTAGAAGCTGCAGCCACAGTTGTTTCCTAACCCTCTGTCTCTCTTTCCCAATTTCTATTATTGGGCAGAGACACTTTCTCAGACTTCCTGTTTATCTTATCTTGTTTCCTCTGCAATGGGGAAATCTTTTGTTCTTATAACTTTTCAGCTAGAATGAAAAGAAACTCCTTAGACTCCCTAGATTAGAAATAAAAAGCAGATTTTCATATTTCTTGAACAAAGAGGACAAATGAAGTTTGGGGAAATATTCCCATAATATAATAATGAATCTTTGGATCATTTTGAATTTCTGAATCTTTCATTTCCTCACCAATAATGATTTTTTCATATCTTTTTACCAATAAGCAATATCTCCAAAAATAAAACAAAACACACAGACACCATAATGATTAGAACATGAGCTAAAAATTCTTTTGAGGCACAGATGCTGAAATAGTTAATACAGAATATGGTTACATTGAACCAGGACTCAAAAGAACTAGATGACTATCTTTACTGTTATGTTTAGATTCTTTACAGGTCAACATGATACAGATGCAAAAATCCTCAAAAAAATTCAGCAAATCAAAGATAACACTAAATTAAAAAGATTATATACCATGATCAAGTGGGATTTACACCAGTGACACAAAAATAGCACAATATTCATCAATCAATCAATGTGATACACATTTACAAATTAAAGAATAAAAATGATGCAAGGAGATACCCCTCGTCCAAGGTAAGGAGCAGTGGCTGTGCTTTGCTGGAGCAGCCATGAAGAGATACCCCACGCCCAAGGTAAGAGAAATCCAAGTAAGATGGTAGGTGTTGCAAGAGGGCATCAGAGGGCAGACACACTGAAACCATACTCACAGAAAACTAGTCAATCTAATCACACTAGGACCACAGCCTTGTCTAACTCAATGAAACCAAGCCATGCCTGTCAGGCAACCCAAGACGGGCAGGTCATGATGGAGAGGTTTGACAGAATGTGGTCCACTGGAGAAGGGAATGGCAAGCCACTTCAGTATTCTTGCCTTGAGAACCCCATGAACAGTAGGAAAAGGCAAAATGATAGGATACCAAAAGAGGAACTCCCCAGGTCATTAGGTGCCCAATATGCTACTGGAGATCAGTGAAGAAATAACTCCAGAAAGAATGAAGGGATGGAGCCAAAGCAAAAACAATACCCAGCTGTGGATGTGACTGGTGATAGAAGCAAGATCCAGTGCTGTAAAGAGCAATATTGCATAGGAACCTGGAATGTCAGCTCCATGAATCAAGGCAAATTGGAAGTGGTCAAACAAGAGATGGCAAGGGTGAACGTCGACATCCTAGGAATCAGTGAACTAAAATGGACTGGAATGGGTGAATTTAACTCAGATGACCATTATATCTACTACTGAGGGCAGGAATCCCTCAGAAGAAATGGAGTAGCCATGATGGTCAACCAAAGAGTCCGAAATGCAGTACTTGGATACAATCTCAAAAACGACAGAATGATCTCTGTTCGTCTCCAAGGCAAACCATTCAATATCACAGTTATCCAAGGCTATGTATGCCCTACTAGTAACACTGAAGAAACTGAAGTTGAAAGGTTTTATTAAGACCTACAAGACCTTTTAGAAATAACACCCAAAAAAGATGTCCTTTTCATTATAGGGGACTGGAATGCAAAAGTAGGAAGTCAAGAAACACCTGGAGTAACAGGCAAATTTGGCCTTGGAATGCAGAATGAAGCAGGGCAAAGACTAATAGAGTTTTGCCAAGAAAATGCACTGGTCATAGCAAACACCCTCTTGCAACAACACAAGAGAAGACTCTACACATGGACATCACCAGATGGTCAACACCGAAATCAGATTGATTATACTCTTTGCAGTCAAAGATGGAGGAGCTCTATACAGTCAACAAAAACAAGACCAGGAGCTGACTGTGGCTCAGATCATGAACTCCTTATTACCAAATTCAGACTTAAATTGAAGAAAGAAGGAAAAACCGCTAGACCATTCAGGTATGACCTCAATCAAATCCCTTATGATTATACAGTGGAAGTGAGAAATAGGTTTAAGGGCCTAGATTTGATAGATAGAGTGCCTGATGAACTATGGAATGAGGTTCGTGACATTGTACAGGAGACAGGGATCAAGACCATCCCCATGGAAAAGAAATGCAAAAAAGCAAAATGGCTGTCTGGGGAGGCCTTACAAATAGCTGTGAAAAGAAGAGAAGCAAAAAGCAAAGGAGAAAAGGAAAGATATAAGCATCTGAATGCAGAGTTCCAAAGAATAGCAAGAAGAAATAAGAAAGCCTTCCTCAGTGATCAATGCAAAGAAATAGAAGAAAGCAACAGAATGGGAAAGACTAGAGATCTCTTCAAGAAAATTAGAGATACCAAGGGAACATTTCATGCAAAGATGGGCTCAATAAAGGACAGAAATGGTCTGGACCTAACAGAAGCAGAAGGTATTAAGAAGAGGTGGTAAGAATACACAGAAGAACTGTACAAAAAAGATCTTCACGACCCAGATAATCATGATGATGTGATCACTAATCTAGAGCCAGACATCTTGGAATGTGAAGTCAAGTGGGCCTTAGAAAGCATCACTACAAACAAATCTAGTAGAGGTGATGGAATTCCAGTTGGGCTGTCTCAAATCCTGAAAGATGATGCTGTGAAAGTGCTGCACTCAATATGCCAGCAGGTTTGGAAAACTCAGCAGTTGCCACAGGACTGGAAAAGGTTAGTTTTCATTCCAATTCCAAAGAAAGGCAATGCCAAAGAATGCTCAAACTACCTCACAATTGCACTCATCTCACATGCTAGTAAAGTCACGCTCAAAATTCTACAAGCCAAGCTTCAGCAATACATGAACTGTGAACTCCCTGATGTTCAAGCTGGTTTTAGAAAAGGCAGAGGAACCACAGATCAAATTGCCAACATCCGCTGGATCATGGAAAAAGCAAGAGAGTTCCAGAAAAACATCTATCTCTGCTTTATTGGCTATGCCAAAGCCTTTGACTGTGTGGATCACAATAAACTGTGGAAAATTCTGAAAGAGATGGGAATACCTGACCTGCCTCTTGAGAAATCTGTATGCAGGTCAGGAAGCAACATTTAGAACTGGACATGGAACAACAGACTGGTTCCAAATAGGAAAAGGAGTACGTCAAGGTATATATTGTAACCATGCTTATTTAACTACTATGCAGAGTACATCATGAGAAACACTGGACTGGAAGAAGCACAAGCTGCAATCAAGATTGCCAGGAGAAATATCAATAACCTCAGATATGCAGATGACACCACCCTTACGGCAGAAAGTGAAGAGGAGCTAAAAAGCCTCTTGATGAAAGTGAAAGAGGAGAGTGAAAAAGTTGGCTTAAAGCTCACCATTCAGAAAATGAAGATCATGGCATCTGGTCCCATCACTTCATGACAAATAGATGGGGAAACAGTAGAAACAGTGTCAGACTTTATTTGTTTGGGCTC
Organism: Oryx dammah; assembly: GCF_014754425.2. Classification (NCBI taxonomy): domain Eukaryota; kingdom Metazoa; phylum Chordata; class Mammalia; order Artiodactyla; family Bovidae; genus Oryx; species Oryx dammah. The sequence continues at coordinate 6,789,950 of NW_024070189.1, forward strand.
CAAAATCACTGCAGATGGTGACTGAAGCTGTGAAATTAAAAGACGCTTACTCCTTGGAAGAAAAGTTATGACCAACCTAGATAGCATATTCAAAAGCAGAGATATTACTTTGCCGACTCATCTAGTCAAGGCTATGGTTTTTTCTGTGGTCATGTATGGATGTTAGAGTTGTACTATGAAGAAGGCTGAGTGCTGAAGAATTGATGCTTTTGAACTGTGGTGTTGGAGAAGACTCTTGAGAGTCCCTTGGACTGCAAGGAGATCCAACCAGTCCATTCTGAAGGAGATCAGCCCTGGGATTTCTTTGGAAGGAATCATGCTGAAGCTGAAGCTCCAGTACTTTGTCCACCTCATGCGAATAGTTGAGTCATTTGAAAAGACTCTGATGCTGGGAGGGATTGGGGGCAGGAGGAGAAGGGGATGACCGAGGATGAGATGGCTGGATGGCATCACTGACTCGATGGACGTGAGTCTGAGTGAACTCCAGGAGTTGGTGATGGACAGGGAGGTCTGGTGTGCTGTGATTCATGGGGTTGCAAAGAGTCGAACACGACTGAGCGACTGAACTGAAGTGAACTGAATTGTACTTATATTAGGAATAGAGGAACACTGTTTAAACAAACTTAAACCTTGAAATGATAAATGATAAAAAAGCAATTAAAATGTAATAAATGGGAATTTTCTAGATAGAAACAAATATCATAAAAATATGCAAGAAAGTGACAACTGGGAAAATATATCAGACATCTATTTCAAGTGAAGACATACTTTCTCAGGAATCAGCAAACAAAATACCACAAAAAGACAAACATCATATGATAATGCTTATCTATGGAATCTAAAAGTAAGGTGACAAATGAATTTATTTATGAAACAGAAGTAGAGTCATGAATGTACAAAACAAATTTGTAGATGCTGGGGGATTGGGGAGGAGGGGTAAATTGGGAGACTGGGATTAATATCCACACTACTGTATATAAAATAGGGAGCTCCCAGATGGTACAGTGGTAAAGAACCTGCCTGCCAAGTAGGAGCCACAGGTTTGATCCTTGTGTCGTGAAGATCCCTGGAAGAAGGGGATGGCTACTTATTCCTGTATTTACCTGGAGAATTCCATGGAGAGAGGAACCTGGCAGGCTACAGTCCATGGGGTTGCAGGGTTGAATATGACTGAGTGATAAGCATTTCACTATTTAAGCAATCCATGATACCCTAATAGATACAGGCAAAATACTACATAGACAGACATTTTGGCTACCTTTGAAGAGTAAGGTGGAATAACACTAAGGATATCAGTCTGCAAGACATGAATATTCAAAAAGAGATGGTGGAAGAGAGTATATTTTACCTCTACATACCCTCTTTGTGTAAAAATATCTAAATAAATTTGTGTTAGATTTATGAAGAATATTTATGAAAAAATATTTATGGAAGTGTATTTTAACTGCTATCAGCATTTGTTTTGGGAAAAATGATATTAAGAGCATAATGCTAGAATCACCAAACACCTTGATTTTAATAACCATTTAACCTCTGTTCTAGATCCAATTTTAACCTTTTTTTATAATTATTTTTTATAATTTCTCTAGGAAATAAGACTATACTGGGGTTAGTATATTATTATAATATAGTTCAAAATCATTTTACACAAGCATTTCAAAGTAATTGAGTTTCTTGCAGGGTTCATCTTTTAATGATATTTTTCAATAGATGATAGTATACAGTAAAATTTATCACAGTGACTTTCTACATGGACTGGAAATATAAACCTAATACAATCAAAATGTGTTGAAGAAATATTAATTACTGGGCCAGAGGTGGGATCAGAGGATGAGAAGGTCCAGTTATGAAGCCTCACCTGTGTAAGGCCTGGCTGTAACACTGGGTAAGCAGTAACACACAGATGGCTAAAGTCTTGGCCTTTGCTCTCAAATTTAGAATGAGACCATAAAACATAAAAGCATGCAAATAAATCAAATAATATGATTTCCTATTTTATAACACTGCTTAGAAATAAGCAGAAGAGCTTACAGAAGAGCTGTTTCAGAGAGGCTACAAAGAAAATCATTCTTGAGGAGACAACATTTCCACAAAAACTTTAATAAATTATTAATGGGTTAAACAAATTATAAGTAAATATATTCTAGATGGAATTTGAATGGCATATTTAAGATGTAGTCATAAAACCAGCATGCCTATTGGGGAGTGAACTAATATAAGAGTTAAAAAAAAAAAAAGGTTAAGTCAGAAAACCAAGCAGAGAGCAGATCATGCCAAGCCATGCCAATCACTGGATGGTACTGAGAACTGGAAGGACAAAATATGGCTTATGTTTACAAAGGTTTCTTTATCTGGTCTATGTGTATGGGATTGCAGGGTGTTGGTTAGAGCTTGAGAGCATGGGAACCAGGCAATTTCTGCAGTTTCAGCTAAAGATGGTAGCTAGCTTGGGCTAAGGAAGGAGTTGTGGATTTTTTGATCGATTGTTAGGTTCTGAATTTGGAATTTGGGACAAAAGGGCTTGAAGGTGACTTTGAAATGAAGTGTAGACAAAGAGCGGGATCCACCAGGACACCTAGATTTTACAGGTGAAAATGGTGTAAACTGTGGTATCCCTTATCGAGATGGAGAACTCTTTGTGAGAAACAGGTTTTGCAAGAGTGTTCACACAGTAAGACTGTGTTTTCAAACAAGAGATGAGACACCAGCTAGTCAAGGTGTTTAAGAGTCATTGCAGTATGAGTCTGGAGCTCATAGGAAGCACAAAACTAGAGATATAAATTTTGGAGTAATAAGTGTATATATAGTATTAAAGATCAGAGGATGAGTTCACCTATAGAGTGACCATAAGAAAGAAGGGGAAAAGAACACCAATATTTGGTCCTACAGCTTACATTTGATATAAAAGATTGCTATTCAATTTCTTGCTGGGTAGTCCAATGAAGAATGTTGACAATGCATTGCATAGCCAAAGAGGGTAGAAATGTTGGGTCCAGTGGTTGTCTCTGCCATAACCTGAGATGAGTATTGGCTCGAAAGCACCTAGGCAATACAAAGGAATGGGTTTATTCATTTTTGGTTATGAGAAGCTATAGACAGTTGAAATTCTAGAAATAAAATTAAAATATATTATTTTCCTCCATAATTCACATTGTACTTGGGGACAAAAACAACGTAGGAGGATAGGCAGGACCCTCTGATTGACTGAGACTAATTTGACTTCCCCAAGTTGACTCCTGAGCTAAAACGTAAAACATGAGAAGCAGTCCTGTTGGTGAAAATGTTCTAACCGAGCAAGAAATTCTATGCCCAAGAAACTATATGGGCAAAGGCTCAGTTGAAGGCATCATAGAAACTGCAGATACTTCAAGTATTTTTTTTTTTAACACAAATGAGAGAATTGATTGGTCCAGTGTGAAGGATGGCTGAAGTGTATCTCACTAGAAGAGGTAGGAATATAAACGTGTTGTAGAAAAATTTTGGTTTGGTTTAACAAACAGGTGTGCGATCTCGTTGAAGTTTCTTTGTTGAAAATAGATTTGAAAGACTTCAAGTCTAAAGCCACAGAGACAGTCCAAATTGTTGTAAAAGGCAAAAATTATAATGGACACACGTAGCGGTTTGAAGAGTCAGTCTTGGCTAATATATACAACTATGTAGTGTTAAGCGTTTGTCACTCACTCATTTCTGACTCTGCCACTGCACTGACTGAAGCCCACCAGGCTTCTCTGTCCATGGGTTTTCCAGGCAAGAAGACTGGGCGGGGGCGGAGGAAGGGTTGCGGGTAGACACTTCCTTCTCCAGGGGATCTTCCCAACCCAGGGACTGAACCCGCATCTCCTGCACTACACGCAGTTTACCATCTGATCACTATAATTCCGCTTCTAATCAAGTAACGGATCATCAGTCACCCAGAGATATACCTGGTAGCTTATGCCAATTAACCCTTTCCCTGACAGCCTGATGCAACCTCTGATCAATTTTTATCATCATGAATGTATTTGTCATGTTCTTGAACTTCATATAAATGCAGTCAGTCCTTTGAACAGATTTAACATGTCTTTGCAATCCACTCATGTTGCATGTATCTGTTTGTTCCTTTCTGTTGCTGAGTAGCAGTTTCTATATTATATATGCTCTACATAATACTAATAATGTATATATGTATAATCAAATTTTGTTTATTCCTTTCCCTGTTGATAGGAAGTTGGGATATTTACAATTAGGAGCAATTAATATTTAAGATGCTGTGGATTTTCTTGCATAATAATTTTTTGGAATTTTTAATTTCTTTGGGGTGAATACCTAGGAATGTAATTGCGTTCTCAGAGGGTAAGTGTATAAGAAACCAAAACACAAATTTTTGAAGTAGTTGCACAATTTCAACATTCTCATTAGTAAATTATGAAAAATGTAATTGCTTTGTAATCCTGAAGCAATTGTTTTGTGAGTCTTCTTACATTTACCCATTCTATGAAGTCTAAAATGGTACTGTGTTGTAATTTGCATTTTTTCCATAATGAATGATGTGAAATGAACATTATGTGCTGTGACCATTCTAATGTTCAATTGTTTGAGTGGATGCTTCAGTCTTTCGCTCACCTTTAATTTGTTGCTGTTGGTGGTTTTTTAATTTGTTTTAGTTTCTTTAATTATTATCATCCTTTATATATTGCCACATGTACATATTTCAAATATTTCTCCTGTTTTATCTCTTCAGTATTCATTTTCTGAACTGGGTCTTCAGAAAATAATTAAATCTTAAGGCTATTTTACTTTTCTTTTTCTCTTTTATGGTTAGTGCTTTCTGGGTTCTACCTAAAAAAAAAAAAAAAATCTTTGCTTGGTAAAGGTCATCATGATATTCTTTTAAGTTTCCTTTAAGAAGATTTATAGTTTCTGCTTTTGCATTTAGGTCTAATATCCATCCCAAATTGGTTTTGTGCATGATGTGAAGTGAAGAAGGATTAAAAATATTTGTATATGTATAGGTCTTTTATTATATTTTCTTGATTAAACTAATAAAAATACACAATCACAAATCTTATGCATATGAAAGTATAGTTTTAAAATTTTTGATCATACAAAAAGCTACATATAAATAATATAAACAAGTTGATGAATGTAGAAATAACTATACACTCAGTTCATTTCAGTTCAGTTCAGTCGCTCAGTCGTGTCTGACTCTTTGCGACCCCATGAATCGCAGCACGCCAGGCCTCCCTGTCCATCTCCCAGAGTTTACTCAGACTCACGTCCATCGAATCAGTGATGCCATCCAGCCATCTCTCCTCTGTCATCCCCTTCTCCTTCTGCCCCCAATACCTCCCAGCATCAGAGTCTTTTCCAATGAGTCAACTCTTCGCATCAGGTGGCCAGTGTACTGGAGTTTCAGCTTTAGCATCATTCCTTCCAAAGAAATCCCAGGGCTGATCTCCTTCAGAATGGACTGGTTGGATCTCCTTGCAGTCCAAGGGACTCTCAAGAGTCTTCTCCAACACCACAGTTCAAAAGCATCAATTCTTCAGTGCTCAGCCTTCTTCACAGTCCAAATCTCACATCCACACATGACCACAGGAAAAACATAGCCTTGACTAGACGGACCTTAGTTGGCAAAGTAATGTCTCTGCTTTTGAATATACTATCTAGGTTGGTCATAACTTTTCTTCCAAGGAGTGTCTGTCTACAATGCGGGAGACCCAGGTTCGATCCCTGGGTCGGGAAGATCCGCTGGAGAAGGAAATGGCAATCCACTCCAGTACTATTGCCTGGAAAATCCCATGAACAGGAGAGCCTAGTAGGCTACAGTCCACGGGGTTGCAAAGAATCGGACACGACTGAACAACTTCACTTCCCTTCACTTCCAAGGAGTAAGCGTCTTTTAATTTCATGGCTGCAGTCACCATCTGCAGTGATTTTGGAGCCCAGAAAAATAAAGTCTGACACTGTTTCCACTGTTTCCCCATCTATTTACCATGAAGTGATAGGACTAGATGCCATGATCTTCGTTTTTTGAATGTTGAGCTTTAAGCCAACTTTTTCACTCTCCTCTTTCACTTTCATCTAGAGGCTTTCTAGTTCTTCTTCACTTTCTGCCATAAGGGTGGTGTCATCTCCATATCTGAGGTTATTGATATTTCTCCTGGCAATCTTGATTCCAGTTTGTGCTTCTTCCAGCCCAGCGTTTCTCATGATGTACTCTGCATAGTAGTTAAATAAGCAGGGTGACAATACACAGCCTTGACGTACTCCTTTTCCTATTTGGAACCAGTCTGTTGTTCCATGTCCAGTTCTAAATGTTGCTTCCTGGCCTGCGTACAGATTTCTTAAGACGCAGGTCAGGTGGTCTGGTATTCCAGAATTTTCCACAGTTTTTGTGATCCACACAGTCAAAGGCTTTGGCATAGTCAATAAAGCAGAAATAGATGTTTTTCTGGAACTCTCTTGCTTTTTCCATGATCCAGCGGATGTTGGCAATTTGATCTCTGGTTCCTCTGCCTTTTCTAAAACCAGCTTGAACATCAGGGAGTTCACGGTTCACATATTGCTGAAGCTTGGCTTGGAGAATTTTGAGCATTACTTTACTAGCATGTGAGATGAGTGCAACTGTGTGGTAGTTTGAGCATTCTTTGGAATTGCCTTTCTTTGGAATTGGAATGAAAACGGACATTTTCCAGGCCTGTGGCCACTGCTGAGTTTTCCAAATTTGCTGGCATATTGAGTGCAGCACTTTCACAGCATCATCTTTCAGGATTTGAAATAGCTCCCTGGAATTCCATCACCTCCACTAGCTTTGTTCGTAGCGATGCTTTCTAAGGCCCACTTGACTTCACATTCCAGGCTGTCTGGCTCTAAATGTGTGATCACACCATCATGATTATCGGTGTCGTAAAGATCTTTTTTGTACAGGTCTTCTGTGTATTCTCGCCACACTAGCAAAGCCATTACCAAAATTTACACTATAAACATTTCTGACACTTTCCAAAGTTTTCTCCTGCCCTCTTATGTTTAATATTATTATTATCATTATCATTATTTTGTAGAGCAATTATTTTATAGAGCAATTTTTTAAAAAGCTGCACTTTTAGCAAATTTTTAAGAACATAATATAATATTATTAAATATAGACACTATGCTATCTAGATCTCTAGGTTTTCTTTATTTTGTGTAACTGAATTTTTACTCTTTGTCTAATGGTGTCCTGCATTCCCCTCCCCTCCCCTCCCTGACAACTACATTGTCCACTCTCCACTTCTGCTATGAGCTTGATTATTTTAGTTTCCACACATCAGTGGTATTATGTAGCATTTGTTTCTGGCTTATTTCACTTAACCCACTGACCTCCGGGTTCATTCAGGTTATTGAAAAATATATTTTTTTAATAAAGGATATTCTATTGTTCCTGAACCATTTACTGAAAAAATTTTAGCTTCTCCATTGAAAAATCTTGATCAAAAATTAATTGACTATAAACAAAAAGTCCTCTTGTAATTCCAGTCTCTTTGTTTGGCTCTATTCATATATAGTTGAATCTTGTATGTGATAGTCACGTTCTACAAAGTCACTATGACCACTGCATTGGTGTAAACTGAACAATTACACTCTGGGGAAATACAGGGTTAGGTTCTTGAAAGCCTCTGGTCAAACCGTTTCATCCATAGATCAATATCTAACCGTGTTGTACATGTGTCTCTGTTTAGAACACCTTATTTAATATATATTGTTGATTCATTAACACTGAGCTCACAGTCAATAGTACTATAGCTCATGCCTGAATGGAGTTTATCTAACAGGCTTATTTTTCTCCTAAGGCACATGGCAGCCTTCTCAGCCTTAGGAACACCAACACTCGGTTCCACACTGTGCTTGGGGATCGTTATAAAGCAGCAGAATTGCTGACTAAAAATTAAAAAAAAAAAAGAAGTGAGAAGTGTGACACTAAGTAAACTGCAAAAAAGACTGCCGGTTTACAGAGCAAGTTCAAGCAAGACAGAGTGTCATCTCACTGGACCTCAGCTGAGAAACCCTGCCTGCTGACTCAAATTTGTCTCTGCCTGGTGTATGTCCGAGAATGCAAGGCGGGTACTGACTGTGGGGCTACAAATACATATTAATGGTAGACAGGTTCACACACAGAACCTTCTCCTAAGCTCAGGGTCTTCCCCAGACCCACTCCTGGGGAAAGGAGAGGGAATACCCAGCCCTGCCAGGGCCTTAGCACCGCAGCTGGGCCAGGACACTTCACAACCCAGAAAGGTCAGTCACCATGGGCCATAGCAACATGGGCAAGAGACCTACACCCACCCGGAAACCCAGTGTCATCCCAGGCCGGCAAGCACTTGCCCTTACGTTGAATATAATGCATTAAACTTGCCAGGTGGCACTAGTGGTAAAGAATCCACCTGCCAATGCAGGGCATAGACGATACACAGGTTCAATCCCTGGGTCAGGAAGATCTCTAGAGGAGGGCGTGGCAACCCAGTCCAATATTCTTGCCTGGAGAATTCCATGAACAGAGGAGCCTGGCGGGCTACAGTCGGTGGGGTCCCCAAGAGTTGGACATGACTGAAGTGCCTTACCACCATAATTTATTAAATCACAAATTTATAGAAATTAAGTTTTAATAGTATTAAAATTGGTGAACACAATTCCTGAAAATTAAGTAATCAGCTTTTAATTAAAGACATTAATGTGTGATTTCTTTCCTAAATTCAATTTTTTCAGGAATTAAGAGCATAATCTATATTTTTTTTTAGTTTGTAACTACTTCAGAGAACTTAGCCTCTTATTTTATTTGTGTTTTTTCTAAATAAATTGCTTAGAAGTGTGACATGCACAAAGCCCAGAGTGGGATTTTGCCTAATGAAAAGTAATGAGGCTTCTTAGGTAAGACACTGGGCTCTGATTACAAATCATTTTTTAAAAAATACTTTGTTGGAAAGCTCAATCTTAAAATAGGGTCAAATTCAATTTTTACTATTTTATTTCCCTAATCTTTAAGACTAGAAGGTTACTTTGTTAAAAAGCTTTGTATATCTAAAATATATTAGAAATATTAAAATTCAGTATAATGTATTAAAAAGGTATCCATTCCATGGACTCAAAAAGTAATATATTCATGTACACACGAATACTCATGTTTAAAAAAAAACAACAGTGAAACTGAACATTGACAAAAATTGAATCCATGCATTCCAATATTACAAAAATAAAAAGATAATCTTTGGACCTTGTAAAACTAATGCCAATTTATATGCAGCTTGTTGGTTAGAAATTTGCCTCTTTTTCACTGCTGATCTGCTATGTGACTTTGGGCAACTTACTTAAGCTCACTGTGCCTTAGAGTCTTCCAACCATAAAAGTAGAAATAAAAGATCAATAACACCTTGTAAAAGTTTTTCTTTGTTTTTTGTTTGCTTACTTGTTTTCATTTTTTGAAATTACACTCAAATGAAGTAAAGCCCTTAAAACAGTACACGTCACATTTTTAGTTCTATAAAAGTTTTAAAGTTTTATAATCTAATAAGAATTTTTTCATTCAGTGGTTTTACAGTCTGTATTCATTACAGATAGGCCAGCTACCTGTATTCTTTATCCTCTCATATTTTCTTGAGCTGTGCATTTTCATGGAACCAAGGAAATGTTTTCCTTTGAGTGCATGCATAAATGTACATTCTTTTGATTAATTTGAATTTGTTCATATTTATTGGCAGTATTTAACTCTATAGCTTTGTATATCTGAGTCCTATGTTGCTTGAAAAAGTGTCTATTAAATTTTTTCTAAGAGCACAAAAGAAAATTAAAGTCTCTCACTTTTCTCTTACGATTTGAAAAAGCTCAAGTGGAATTCCATCACCTCCACTAGCTTTGGTTGTAGTGATGCTTCCTAAGGCCCACGTGACCTCGCATTCCAGAAATTCTGGCTCTAGGTGAGTAATCACACCATCGTGGTTATCTGGGTCATGAAAATCTGTTTTGTATAGTTCTTCAGTGTATTCTTGCCACCTATTCTTAATATCTTCTGCTTCTGTTAGGTCCATACCATTTCTGTCTTTTATTGAGCCCATCTTTGCATGAAATGTTTGCATGAAATACCAATTCCTAATTTTCTTAAAGAGATCTCTAGTCTTTCCCATTCTATTGTTTTCCTCTATTTCTTTGCATTGATCACTGAGGAAGGCTTTCTTACCTCTCCTTGCTATTCTTTGGAACAGTACATTCAAATGAGTATAGCTTTCCTTTTCTCCATTGCCTTTACTTTCTCTTCTTTTCTCCTCAGACAATTTGTAAGGCCTCCTCAGACAACCATTTTGCCTTTTTGCACTTCTTTTTCTTGGGGATGGTCTTGATCACTGCCTGCTGTACAATGTCAGGAAGCTCCATACATAGTTCTTCAGGAACTCTGTCTATCAGATCTAATCCCTTGAATCTATTTTTCACTTCCACTGTATAATTGTCAGGGATTTGATTTAGGTCATACCTAAATAAGGTGAAGTCGCTCAGTCGTATTCGACTCTTTGCGACCCCATGGACTGTAACCTACTAGGCTTCTCCATCCATGGGATTCTCCAGGCAAGAATACTGGAGTGGATTGCCATTTCCTTCTCCAGGGGTCCTCCCGACCCAGGGATCAAACCCAGGTCTCCCGCATTGGAGGCAGACGCTTTAACCTCTGAGCCACCAGGGAAGCCTGTGTCATACCTAACCTAAATGGTCTGGTGGTTTTTCCTACTTTCTTCAACTTAAATCTGAATTTGGCAATAGGAGTTCATGATCTGAGCCACAGTCAGCTCCTGGTCTTGTTTTTGCTGACTGTATAGAGCTTTTCTATTTTTGGCTGCAAAGAATATAATCAATCTGATTTCGGTGTTGACCATCTGGTGGTGTCCATGTGTAGAGTCTTCTCTTGTGTTATTGAACGAAGGTGTTTGCTATGACCAGTGCGTTCTCTTGGCAAAACTCTGTTAGCCTTTGCTTTGCTTCATTCTGTACTCCAAGGCCAAATTTGCCTGTTACTACAAGTATCTCTTGACTTCTTACTTTTGCATTCCAATCCCCTATGATGAAAAGGACAGCTTTTTTGGTGTTAGTTCTAGAAGGTCTTATAGGTCTTCATAGAACCATTCAAGTTCAGCTTTTTTCAGCATTAATGGTCCAGGCATAGACTTGGATTATTACGATATTGAATGGTTTGCCTTGGAAACGAACAGAGATCATTCTGTCATTTTTGAGATTACATCCAAGTACTACATTTTGGACTCTTTTCTTGACTATGATGACTTCTCCATTTCTTCTTAGGGATTCTTGCCAAGAGTAGTAGATATAATGGTCATCTGACTTACATTCACCCATTCCAGTCCATTTTAGTTCGCTGATTCCTAGAATGTCGACGTTCACTCTGGCCATCTCCTGTTTGACCACTTCCAATTTGCCTTGATTCATGGACCTAACATTCCAGGTCCCTATGCAGTGTTGCTCTTTACAGCATCAGACTTTACTTCTGACACCAGTCACATCCACAAGTGGGTGTTGTTTTTGCTTTGGCACCATTCCTTCATTCTTTCTGGAGTTATTTCTCCACTGATTCCCAGTAGCATATTGGGCACCTACTGACTTGGGGAGTTAATCTTTCAGTGTCCTATCTTTCTGCCTTTTCATACTGTTCAAGGGTTTTTCAAGGCAAGAACACTGAAGTGGCTTGCCATTCCCTTCTATAGTGGACCACATTTTCTAGGAACTCTCCAAAATGACCCCTCATCTTACGTGGCCTTACAAGGCATGGCTCAGAGTTTCATTGAGTTAGGCAAGTTTGTGGCCCATGAGATCAGATGGGTTAGTTTTCTGTGATTGTGGTTTTCAGTCTGTCTGCCCTCTGATGGAGAAGATAAGCAGCTTTTGGAAGCTTCCTGATGGGAGAGACTGACTGAGGGGGAAACTGGGTCTTGCTCTGATGAGTGGGGCCATGCTCAATACATCTTTAATCCAATTTTCTGGTGATGGGTGGGGATGTATTCCCTCTCTGTTGTTTGATCTGAGGCCAAACATTCCAGCTGAGCAATTGCAAATCCTAAAACATTATGCTGTGAAAGTGCTGCACTCAACATACCAGCAAATATGGAAAACTCAGCAGTGGCAACAGGACTGGAAAAGGTCAGCTTTCATTCCAATACTAGAGAAAGGCAATGCCAAAGAATGTTCAAACTACTGCACAATTGCCCTCATCTCACACCCTAGCAAAGTAATGCTCAAACTTCTTCAAGCCAGGCTTCAATAGTATGTGAACCATGAACGTCCAGGTGTTCAAGCTGGATTTAGAAAAGTCAGAGGTACCAAAGATCAAATTGCCAACATATGTTGGATCATTGAAAAATCAACAGAGTTCCAGAAAAACATCTACTTCTACTTTACTGACTATGCCAAAACTTTTGACTGTGTGGATCACAGCAAACTGTGGAAAATTCTTTTTTTTTAAATACAAATTTATTTATTTTGATTGGAGGATAATTACTTTACAATATTGTATTGGTTTTGCCATACATTGAAATGAATCCACCACGGGTGTACACGTGTTCCCCATCCTGAACCCCGCTCCCACCTCCCTCCCCGTACCATCCCTCTGAGTCATCCCAGTGCACCAGCCCCAAGCATCCTATATCATGCATCAAACATGAACTGGTGATTCGTTTCACATACAATAATATACATGTTTCAGTGCCATTCTCCCAAATCATCCCACCAAACTGTGGAAAATTCTTAAAGAGATTAGAATACCAGTCCACCTGACCTGCCTTTTCAGAAATCTGTATGTAGGTCAAGAAGCAACAGTTAGAACTGGACATGGAAAAACAGACTGGTTCCAAATTGAGAAAGGATTAAGTCACCCTGTATATTGTCACCATGCTTATTTAACTTATATGCAAAGTACATCACGAGAAACGCTGGGCTGGATGAAGCCCAAGCTTGAATCAAGATTGCCGGAAGAAATATCAATAACCTCAGATATGCAGATGACACCACCCTTATGGAAGCAAGCAAAGAACTAAAGAGCCTCTTCATGAAAGTGAAAGAGGAGAGTGAAAAAGTTGGCTTAAAGCTCAACATTCAGAAAACGAAGATCATGGCATCTGGTCCCATCACTTCATGGCAGATAGATGGGGAAACAGTGACAGACTTTATTTTAGGGGGCTCCAAAATCACTGCAGATAGTGACTACAGTCATGGAATTAAAAGACATTTGCTCCTTGAAATAAGAGTTATGACCAACTGAGACAGCATATTGAAAAGCAGAGGCCTCATTTTGCCAACAAAGCTCTGTTTAGTCAAAGCTTTGGTTTTTCCAGTGGTCATGTATGGATGTGAGATTTGGATTATAAAGAAAACTGAGTGCCGAAGAATTGATGCTTCAGTGGTGTTGGAGAAGACTCTTGAGAGTCCCTTGGACTGCAAAGAAATCCAGCCATTCCATCCTAAAGGAAATCATTCCTGAATATTCACTGGGAGGACTGATGCTGAAGCTGAAACTCCAATACTTTGGCCACCTGATGCAAAGAACTGACTCTTGGAAAAGACCCTGATGCTGGGATAGATTGAGGAAGGGAGAAGAGGACAAAGAGGATGAGATGGTTGGATGGTCTCACTGACTCTATGGGCATGAGTTTGAGTAAGCTCCAGGAGTTGGTGATGGGCAGGAAGCCTGGCATGCTGCAGTCCATGGGTTCGCAAAGTTGGACACGACTGAGCCCCTGAACTGAACTTTTTCTCTCCTTCTGTTCAAAGCTATTTAGATGATTATATCATTTTAAAATGTATTTTGTTGTTAAATACCTCATGTGTGAGTGTGTGTGTGTGTGTGTGTCTGGTTCCTTTTCTTTATTTTTAGGAAATATCCTATGCTCGTTTTCTTTTGGTTACTTATATGAATAAGGTGCCCTTTCTCCAGTGACATCCATTTATATCTGATCCATAAGGGCAAGAGTATACCTTTACTCCTAAACAGAGTATGTATTTTTTTTTTTTTTTTAGTTTTAGTACTTCTCTCCATCAATAGATAGAGGCAGATACAAAGCAGTATTTTAGATAAGCAGATAAGCTAAGTCTTACCTCATTACTCATACTACTCATACACACACACACACACACACACACATATATATATATATATAGCCTGTCTGAGGGATTTCCCCACTTTACATCTTCATATCTTCTTCTTTTTTTTTTTTCAGTATTTTTCAAGTTCCAGGGTATTTGTCAATGCTACAAATCAATGTTTTGGCCATCCTTCATCTTAGTAACATTTTACTTTGTCAGTTTTCAGACTTTCCTGAGAACTGCAACCAAAACAAAGCTCCATTTTTTCCCACTGAAACCACCACCGCTCTTGGGAAAGTTCCATCTATTTGGTTACGTATTTGTCATTCCTTTGAAAATGAGCTAGTTTTCTGATCTTATTCTCTTGTGGTGTGGGGTTGTTTCTAAGATAGATAGGAGAAACTGCTAACTGTAAACTTCCAAATCTGTATCAGTTATTAAGCTAATATTACTAAGCCTCAAATTCACTCATTTACAATGCTTTGTGACCACGTTGTGCTGTTGTTGGGACTGTGCAACCTAATTTTCTTTGCACAAGCTGGCCTATTATTAGATTCTCCTCCAGGGGCTACTAGAGGCTGACTCAGGGTCAGTAATAGAAAGAAGAGACAGGCTTCTTGTTTCCTTGTTTTCAGCTGGCTTCACCCTCATCAACAGAACTTGAGAAAACAATTGGTTCTAATCTTCCGCTGCCTGGGTCAGCTTAGTTGCTCTCTACCCAGAGGTCTAAGTCTCTAGGCTTTGTAGTTAGTATTCTCTAAGTTCGTGGAATGCCAAAAGCAGCTGGCCCCTGGCCTCACCTCAGAGACTTGAATAAACTCCTAGGTGCAGTCTCCATGTTTCTAATTTTGATAATTCCTGAAAGTTATTTTCCTAACCCCATGGGCTGCCCTGATGGCTAAGATGGTAAAGAATCTGCCTGCAATGCAGGAGACCCAGGTTCTATCCCTGTGTGGGGAAAATCCCCTGAAGAAGGAAATGGCAACCCACTGCAGTATTCTTGCCTGGAGAATCCTGTGGATGGAGGAGCCTGGCGGGCTGCAGTCTATGAGGTCGCACAGAGTTGGACACAACTGAATGACTAACACTTCATTTAACCCCATGGGTTTTAGTTGCTTCCAGAATTTTCTATTGTTTTGTTACATCAGGGTTCCTTTTGCTTTACTAGTCTTACAGCTAATACTTCTTCCACGAATTCTTTAAAGTATACTTTTTGTTTAACTACTCACTGAGTTTTTGTTTTCCTGAGAAGAATTTGACTGATGTAACCTTTAAAACATAGCTCTCTCTGGTTTTAAAAAATAGAATTGACAGTTATGTTTCCCACGAACTGTCCATAGGGGATAACCATGGAAATAAATGTTAAAAATCTTGCTTCTAGATCACTTGGAGGCCTTTGTCGCCATTATAACAGAGGTCAGACTGGTTCCTATCCTTTTGTACAGGCTAAGAGACTCCACTGGAAATTACATGCTAGGCTGTGAGAGTCTGCTACAAGAATCTGCCCTGGAGTGACGCCTCCCTTTGGTCAACACTGGGCTAGAAGGACAATACACCTGGTGGAGGGTTTGTTGTTGTTGTTGTTGTGTGTTTAACTAGAAAATCAGGTTTCTTAAATAAGAGCGGTGATAACTTTGAATTTTTTGGGGGGGTAGGGGGGGAGTTGTACATCTTGTGGGATTAGTGTTCAACCAGGGATCAAGCCTGGGCCTCTGCCAGTGAAAGTCCTAACCACTGGGCCACCAGGGAATTCCCAACTTTCAATTTCTAAGACTGAAAGGATGTTGCCCTCGCCATTTCTCACAACCTGAATGGTGTCAACACTCTCTCCTTCTTCTCAGTTTCTTTCTCAGGCTTATGTTTTGTTTTGGGGCTATCTTCAGTTCTTCCTCAAAATTTCAGATATTGCTCTTAATAACTTCTCAACATAATTAAAAAAAAAATCTTAGACTGCATTTTAAAAGCTTCTATTGAAATGCAGAAACAAATTAACAATTATCTTACAAGCCTTAACTTTAAAGTCTCTTATTTACTGAGCACTTATATACAAGGTGCTAGTCCCTGCCCCAGAAGTAAAATAGTGAACAAAACAAAATAAAATCCACAGTCTAAAATAGTGAACAAAATAAAATCCACAGTCTCATGAATTACATGGCAGTCATGGAGTGAAATGCTTCAAAATTAAATCAATGACCATGCATGGGACGTTGAGCTGAAGTCGAGAGTTGCTGAGCTAACTAATCTGAGATTATTTAATTTCTGATGTCTTCATTCAGTGAAGCAGATTCACAATCTATCTGGAGAGTTTAGTATGACATATGTCCCAAACTGAATTTGTACTGATAAATCCTACTTCTAGTGCCTCAAATGTAAAGTCTTAAAGGAAAGTAGTTGATCAGCATATTTAGTAAGACTAAATAAAGCATTTATACAATTTTTTCCCCTAAAACTAAAAGTAAATTACACTATAATTTCAACATAGACAAAGACACTTCTGACAGATCAATTCTGACATCAGATGTGACAAGATGATACATGTTTAAAGTCTCAGTGCAAAATTATGCTTTTTTAGGGTAGTAAATAGAAGCCAAAGTTTCCCACCATCATAGAATGATGTCTGAAATATAAATTGCTAAGGAATAGTAAAAAATAAAATAAAGTAAACTTAGTGAAAAAACTACAAGGCAGATGTAAAAAAAATCTTCAAAACAAAATGAAGCTGATGTGATTATTTTTTTAGAATTTTCAATAAGGCATTTTAAACTTATGGTTTTTATATAAGCCAGTTTATTTTAGAGCATCTATAAATATCATGGCTTCTAATTAATTAAAACTCTGCATAATATTTAGAGACCATCTTCTCCTCCCAGCTGCCTGCCACGCACCCTGTCTGAATACACACGATGACTTGGCTGCTACACACTGACCGCAAGTTCAGATTTACGAGGAGGCAGCAATCCAGCTCTGTTTGTTTGCCTTTGGTTCAGCAGTCTGTTCCCGTCGTGATTTCCACATGGCATACATGCAAGAAGGTCACAGTCAACTTAGTCCAGGGATTTGGAATCTAAATTACTTCTTAGAAAAAACAAATCCATGGTCTTTAGAGGAGTATGAGACATAGCAGTTTTGGAAGGTTTGGTCCTAAAATAATCAAACTCTTACTCTGAGGCAAACAAATGGCTTTAATCATTGCAGTGAATATATACCCCCCCCCAAAAAAAAACAAAAAGAAACACCAAACCAGAAGCTTGCCTATAGGTGTCACTATTATGAGTATACATTAAAATTCAGCCACTCAGAGAGATATTATACTTAAAAAATAAAATATGGAAATGACTAAGATTGCAGACAAGTGAAATGAGTGACATTATTGGAAAAGACAAAAATGTGTATTCAAATATATATATGTAGATGTACAAATCACACATTTATTTTATACTAAACTTGAACATATTCAATATAAAGAATGGGGGCAGTCGTAGATGACTTGAGATGTGAAGCTCACCCATAGAGTGTGAGCCATCTGCCAGTCATTCAGAACCTCAGGCTGCCAGTTGTATTAGGGACTTGCCAAGGAGCCAGGTGCTCTCACGGCTTTCCATTGTATAGTAATTGCTCTCCAAAGAACAAAATTAGTGCAAATGCAGGAATGTTACTTTTGCTATCGGTGTGTTTTTAAATACTTTTGGTTTCTGTGTTATTTATGTGAATAAAAAGATACTTGAATACAAAATGCTTTATAGAAATTAAATATATTAACCCCAAATTGAATCAGGTACACATCCCTCAACCATTAGAAGTAAATGGGTGAAGGAAAATGACCTAGGATCCCAATAACAGTCTGTGCGTCTACATTCTTGAAAGATACTAAGACTGGCTGAAAAGAGGCCAAATGTTATCAGAGGTGAAGAGTAATATCACCTTGTATTCAGTACTAATTTCATAAATATTTATTTTTTGAATGTGTAAATAAATGATATTAAGAGAGATAATAAGCACAATCAGGAGTTGAACTATTATCTCTACCACAAAAAAGGACATCAAATGGAGACTGATTGTTAAAGAAAAGCAAATCAAGTCTACAATGAAGTATCACTTCACATTGGTCAGAATGGTCGTCATCAAAAAAATCTACAATAAATGCTAGAGAGAATGTGGGAAAAGGTGACCCTCTTACACTGTTGGTGGGAATGTAAATTAATAGAGCCAGTATGAAGAACAACATACAGGTTCCTTACAAAATTTAAAATAGAATGACCATATGACCCAGCAATCCCACTCCTGGGCATACACCCAGAGAAAACCAAAATTACAAATTATATAAACACCCCAGTGTTCGTTGCAGCACTATTTACAATAGCCAAGACAGGAAGCAGCCTAAATGCCCATCAACTGAGGAATGGATGAAGAAGATATGGCACATATATACATGGAATATTGCTCAGCCATAAAAAGGAGCAAAGTTGTGCCATTTGCAGAGACATGGATGGACCGAGAGACTGTTGTGCAGAGTGAAGTGCATCAGAAAGAGGAAAAATACCATATATAAATGCATATATGTGGAATCTGGAAAAATGGTACAGATGAACCTATTTGAAAAGCAGAAATAGAGACACAGACATAGAGAACAAACATACAGACACCAAGCGGCTCTACACTTTGGCTCTTTTCGCTTTGCTGTATAAACAGAAACTAACAGAACATCGTAAAGCAACGGAATTCTATTAAACATTTTTAGAAAAGAAAAGAAACAGCTCTAGATGTTTTCCATGGCATAAAGATGTTTAAGCTAGCTGTTGGGGTAGGAGCATGTGTAAAGAGATGATTAAAGCCAGCAGGACTATCCCGGCAGGATCTGTGCTGTGTTAAAGAGACATTTTGTCACCAATGACCAGCCAACTAGTTCCATTTCCCAAAGCATTTTATACAAAAATCTGGATTTCCGGAGGCTGGATATTTTAGTTCCTTACTAACTTTATTTTCTGCTTTCTAGTATTCTCTGAGCCAAAGACCTAGGGAAATGGAGATACCCCTTCTTTTTCCTACAAACAGAAGCCTCTGTCTCAGTCCCTGACTCACACACACACACACCACACACACACACACACACACACGCCTCTGTCATTCTAGTTAGTTGAAATACACTCACCTCAGCTGTAGCCCTGTAGTAATCAAGTTTCAGGAAGAAGTTAGTGCGAGTAGATTCACACGTTTACAGAGTCATATATTTTAAGGAATATCATGAATTTGGGAATTCTCAACCAAATCACTACCATGATCACCAAAACAATTCATATGTGAGTTTTGATAAGAAAAAAAAATTAGTGGGGCTCTTTAATTTAGAAGACCATAGAGATGTCCCTGATATTTAGAGAAACACAAGAATCATAGGTTTCAGCAGAAGAGAAGAAAGGAAGTCATCATCAAAGCAGAATATAATCTGCATTCCTTGGAAGTGGGTCAGGTGGTTGGCTTGGTATAGACTGTAGACAGTTGTAAAGGTAGGGGTGTAGGATCCATCAGAATGCATGACTAGTATGTACGCATCTCTGGTAAAAAATAATATCAACTTTTCTTGCTTTATAACTGACAGATATATATGTGTGTGTGTATGTCTGTGTTTCATCTTGTTGTAGCCTTTTATTCAAATTGTAATTGAAGTACAAAGCAAAATGTTGTTGCTTATATTTGAGCATTCCAGACCTCTTACTTATTACTGGACTAGATACCATGGTACATTCTGAAATGTAGCAAGTACTCATAAATATTAGAAGCTGTTATTGATGTGTATATAAATAAGAGGTATCATGGCACTTCAGAGGGTGTATAATCAATCTACAGTCTAAAAATCCTGGTTTCCAATTCTGGGCATGGAAGTTTCATTAAAAATCACTGAGCTTCATTTTCTCCCATAAACAAAACAAAGATAATAGAAATCCTTGTGTAAGATTAATCAAAGATTGAGCTTTAAAAGTATATTTTGAAATATTTTAGAAACAAAATGCAGCTTATAAATACTACTTTTAAGTAAATGGACACAGCTTCTCATTGACTAACTCTGCTCATCTGTAAAGCAGATTTGAAAAATCCCAAACTCTCTGACTTATATTTTACATTCTTTCAAGACAAAATATTTTTCTTTATCTCAATTATGAGAAAGTCATATAACTTTTGAAAAATATAAATAATATAGCAACACAAGGTTTTTTAAAAAATCATGTTTTATACCATCATGACTGAACATCAAGCCACTGTAGTAATCATATTTCTAGATCTCACTCCCTAGGCCTGGTAGACTGAATTAGTTTCTGAGTATTACTTATCTTCCTGCCTGTAGACGTCAAATTGCCATGTTATTTGCACTCCTCCTGTGGGAATGTTTACCTTTTTGCTCACTGACGCTATGCTGGTCCATGTGACTTGCTTTGGTCCGTGGCATGTGAAGGGGACACCAGCGTCTCATACAGGGGCTGCTCTTTCAGCCTGGGTCCCTGAGGCCTGGTCTAAGGGGAAGACAGAGTAGAGCCTGTGCTCTACAGGATTCTATGATGGCCCTACGACCTCTGTCTCCTCACGCTACTCCCATGATTGTGTTTTAGTTCAAGGCAAAAGGGATTTTGTGGATATAATTAAGTCTTCTAATCACTTGATTTTAAGACAGGGAAGTTATCCTGATTACCTAGATTATATGAGTGTTTCAATAGCAAAGATGTTTCTTTTCTGACATAGAAGAAGAGGATATCTGAGATACTGAAAACAGGAGAGAAATTCATTGCAAGGAAGGTTCGCTATTGCTGAGAAGCAGGAGGCTGCAGAGCAAAGATCTGAGAGCAGACTGCAGGAGGTGAATGGTCCCTGATACTTTGCAACAAAAAGGCTGACAGCCTTTAAGAAAAAGGGGGCTTCAGTTGTCTGGCTGCAAGGATCTGAATTACATGAAAAATTTGAATGAAGTTGGAGGCAGATTTTTTTCCCCTAACTTCCAAACGAGAACCCAAGCTAGCCAGGACCTTGACTTGGGCCTTGAGAGCCCCCTGGGACCTTAGACTGTGACATGCTTAGTGAGTATGGTTTTAAGACCCTATGTTAGTGGTAATTTCTTACCCAGCAACAGAGAAATGACACAGATTTACAGGGACCAGGCCAGAGCAACCTACACAGAGCATGAACAAGAAATGAATGTAAAGAAACCATTGAAATGTGAGGGTTATTTTGTTACTTCCAAATCCTAATTAATACACTATATCTTCACACATACATTCACACAGAGGGTTTTAGTGCTGTTATATAAATGGCATCATATTAGAATTACTTCTTTGTAACTTAGTCATTCACTCAATAATTCAGTGTGGAAATTTTTCATACCTATAAAAATGGATTCACAATACTGCTTGTAATGGTTGTGCAATTTTCCATTGTATGGATGCACAATAGCCTACTTCTGTTATTAAAAAAAAAAAGCACTGCAGGTTTAAACAAACCTGATTTAATAAACTTTCAGGTTATACAAATGACTTTTTAAAACCCTGCAACATCCTTTTGTATAGATAAGATTTTCACAAAAATACAGAATGATGTTTGCTAATTTATAGCCTTTAACATTTTAATAATTTATAATCATTTAAATGTGCAGTTACTACTATTTTCTAATTAGCATTTCTAATTTTACTCATTATATATTTATACACACACAATCCTTTCATACAGTTTTAAATGTTATAAATCCAAACATTTCTAGGTATCTTTTATTTTTGTATTTTGACTTGAGTGTCTAGTCTCCTAATATAATTAAGAAAAAAGCATATAAATATCAAGCTAGAAATGATGACATGTAAGCAAAAATTCTTTCCTGTACCTTCCACATTTTCTGTTGGTATTTCAAACAGTGCTTGGAAAGTCCAAATTTTAAAGCCAGAGCAGCTGTTCAGCAAAATGTTCACAGAAGCCAGCAGGCCAGTATGCTCTCAATAGGTTTATGTAACAAATAACTGTGAAGTTGTTTCTGCATAAATGAGAAGCTCATGGCCAACTACAAAGTTTACATGTGTAATTTAGGTCTAAGACTGGAAAAGATAGCTTGGAATGTGCATACCTGGTGTATATAAAGACACAAAGTCTGTAATGATGGACTCAATGAAGAGTTCAGAACACTTTCGTCTAGATGACTTAAGGTATTCACTTGCATTCAGCAACACTAATTACCATTTTTCTCAGTAAATTCCTTACAGCTCTTATGAAGCAAATATCATCTTCTCTACCCAAATCTTCTGAGCCTGATTATAGTGATTATAATTGTCTTTCTCTTCTGTTCAATGGCTGTCTGTATATCACGATGCAGTTTGCATACCACGGAAATTTTATGAAGTACTTGGGGTCCTTTCAGACTGGAAGACATTGCCTAGACTGAAGATAACAATGTTAAAGTGACAAAATAGTGAGATTAGTTATTTCTCTTCCATCTGACTGAAGAGTTTTAATTTAATTGATCATTTACTCTTGGTAGTAACTATATTTCAAGTGCTTTCATCTGAACAAACAAAAACTGCTTTTGAAAAAAATCTAATTTCTAAAACATTTACAACACGTGTAAAACTGGCATTCTTGGCCAAACTAAGTGGCTTTAGTTATATTTCCTGTTATATTGGAAGCAAAGTGCCTTTGCCAAGAAAAGATTAATAATGCCAGCACTACCTGCATTGTTTGCTTGATTGCTTTTAGCAGCAGGAGTTTGAAACCCAAAGGCAGTAAATGGAATTATAAACTTTTTTACTTCGTGGTATGAGGAAACATAATTATATGTTAGGATCTAAAATTTCAATGGCATATTTTATTTTTTATTATTGTGGCTAGGCAAAATTTCTTACAAGTATGAAAATTTATAGGAACTTCCTATAGAATATAGCAATGTTCTAGTTCATGAATTTTTCACTTTAAAGGCAAATATACAGAGAACTCAACCTTTAGTGACTTACCCAAAGATACTCTATCAAACTGGCTATTCTTTATGACACAATAGACAGAGAATATTACTCAACAAAATCTGAGAAAATGAAGGAGAAATATTCTATAAGAGAATAATAATTTTAGTTGAAAAAACAATCAAGGGACTACCTACAAAATTCTCCTCAACTCTATCAGTTGAAGTTCCACTAAGAAGTCTTTAGAATTTCATAAGTTTCAGGAAAAAAATACCTCATCTTCTGATTTGTACTGAGTGAGTGAGTGAAAGTCACTCAGTTGTGTCCGACTCTTTGCCATCCTATGGACTATGCAGTCTAGGGAATTCTCCAGGTCAGAATATTGGAGTGGGTAGCCTTTCCCTTCTCCAGGGGAACTTCCCAACCCAGGAATTTGTTCCAGTTAGTAAGAATAAGTATTTTTTAAAGATCTTTATATGAAAAATTGTTAATCTATAATATGAAGTATTATTTACTTGAATAATGATTGTTGCTTTTCTTCTGAGGTAAAGAAATTGAGATCTAAGCTGTACGCAGCATGGAATGATAAACATGATTAGTAACACCTGGCCTCTTGATTTCTGTGTTTAACCCTTGGCCCAGTAATTGCTACTGGGTCCTCGAAGGTACTTTCTTCAAAGAAAATCTGTCCTCTAAATCTCTTCCCCTACCTTGGTGAAACTACATTCATTACATGACTAGAAACTAGATACATTTGTATGACTGTTATTTATTAATATAAATAAGTAAATGATGCATTCTGCTCATTTTTTTAAAGGTTGGGAATAAGGTACTTGTTACAAATAGAGATTCAGTGGTATCACAATGTTTAGATTTTAATCTGTGTGACTTGAACACTTTTTCTAGAGATGTAACTCATAATGGAAGCATCCACTCTTCTTCCAAAGCACTGTAAAGATAAAAACCATCAACAAAATCCACCATTTACTTTTAATAGCAACCCCTATGCAAAGAGCATAGAAAAGATATATATATATTAATTATTTTATGCATGACTTTGGAAAAATATAATCAATCAGTATTTGGTGAATGTCTATTATGTATCATGCATTGAGATCACAAGAGAACAAATTGCTCACTATTTTAAGGAAGCTTGCTGCATATTGGGGAAAACAGACATTACAATGTAATTGTAAACTACTTAATAAATGATGGGGTAGTTGGTGATTTTAGTCACTAAATCCTGTATGACTCTCGCAACTCATGGACTGTAGCCCACCAGGCTCCTCTGTCCATGGGATTTCCCAGGCAAGAATATTGGAGTGGAGTGCCAGTTCCTTCTCCAGAATGATGGCGTATGTAGTGGTAAATATAGAGTGATGTGGGCAACAAAACGGAGGGCATTAAATCCATTATGAATTGCTGGTGGGGACTGTGGGCAGTGAAATGATCACAGCAGAAGAGATGTATACATTCTTTGAATGATGAGCTTATTTTAAACAGGTTAAGAAGGGCAGAGAGTGGGCAAGGTCTGACAGAAAGGAGAGCTCCAGGTGGAAACAGTAAATAAAGGCTTAGATGCTCAAGTTTCAGAGAACATGGCAAACTGAGGAATTGAAAGTCCTCAAAGTGCCTTGTCATTTTCTGTTATCACATCTTAACACTATGTGCTTATTATTTCATAATTTCTATTGCATTTCGTTGTTCTGTTTTTGTATTATCTTGCTTTTCAGTTTTGCATTCTTATATTCTCCGTATTATTGGCTATTCCCCTTGACGGTGGTTTAGTAACTAAGTCATGTCCAATTCTTTGTGACCCCCCTGGACTGTAACCTGCCAGGCTCCTCTGTCCATGGAATTTTCCAGATGAGAATACTGGAGTAGGTTGCCATGTCCTTCCCCAGGGGATCTGTACCACCCAGGGATTATCTGCCTATTCCTGGCCTACTTCAAAGCCAGAAAACATAGATAAGACAGAGGAAAGATAGGCATTAGGCAACCATAAGTTCTAAATCTTTGATCTTTTAGAATAAGCATGCCAGGAAAATCTCATGGACAGAGGAGCCTGGAGGGTTGCAGTCCATGGTGTCGCAAAGAGTCAGACACGACTGAGCGACTTCACTTTCACTTTCACCAACATGTTAATTTTTTAATGAGAATATATGCACTGAATTTCATCCAGAATACTACTAATATTTTGGAATATATCTCTTTACATGTAGCACTGAAAATCTAATGAGAAATTTGCCATGATTTGAATCTTTCCTATAACTTATGGTAAGTTATTATTTAATCTCTATTCAGGAAAACAAAAGTAGTTTGTGCTTATTTCCTTTCTCCAATTAAGGGGTATTCAAAAGCACATACCAGGTTTTCATATCTGTTATATTAATACACAGCACCCTGATTATTGGAAGCAAAAGAGATGCCCAATAAGTGCTTGACTGAATATGGTCACCAGAAATAATTCAAGAACCAAATATTTCTTTAAAAACTCACCAAGGTACAAGTTATAAAATTTTCATTGAAATTGCATTGAAAAGTGCTTTATTGCTCCACATCTCTTTACATGTGCTTACTGTGTTACCACAGACAACTTTGAGAAACCATTTTTGAAATTCCCAAGGATAGCAGAGCATTATTTAATACAGGTGGAACAGTAATTATGATCAATGTAAATTTCCAAGCACAGATTGTGCAAACTGCTGGTGCTGGCAATGCACTCTGTGTACGGATATCCACATGCCAAATGTTGTATCTTTTAGCCCAGAGACATCTTTGGATTGGATATAAGCTGAGCATCGCATGCTGAAAAGTAAACAGGAACTCAGTATCTTAACTCAAGATGCAAACTCAGTATGAAAAATTAAATGAATGATAGTGAAAAGGTTGATAAAGCTTGTAGGAATTTAAATTTATACATTTAAACTTGTCTAGAAATTTAACATAACTACCACTCCATAATACATTTTGCATCTTTTACCTCACTTTATGGTGTCTACTGATGAATATAGATCTTAAATTTTGTTAATCTTCATTTATAGTTTATATTTATATTACTTTTTCAATAAAATAAAGTTTCCTAACATGAAGGTTAAAAATATTCTCCTGTATTTCTTGAAAAGGTTAAACATTTCATTTTTCACTCTGAAATATTTAGTCCATATTAAATTTTTGTAGATAGTTGATGTATGGATTACATTTCAAATTTTTACTTGGATAGCCCATTGCCTCAACATTGTTAGATTTGGTTTGGCTATAAATGTACTGATAGATTAATCCTTATGGGTTGACTGTACTTGTCTTTGATAGGTTACGTTGCTTCATTTATTTAGAACTTTTAATATCTTTCAGTATATTCCACATTTTATCTTCAAAGTTCTTGCACATCTTCTGATTACTTACAGTTTTGTTATTCTTGTTAAACATAGTTTTTAACATGTTTCTTAACTATTTTATTGATAAATGCAGGTACATTTCATTGTTTATACTAGTATCTTCAACTTCACTAAGTTCTTATACAACTCAATGATAATTTTTTGTGTGTATATATATATATGGGGAGCCTTTATATATATATCTCCATATAATTCACAAATTATGTTTCTTTTTCCTCTCAAAGTTCTTTTTTCTTGCACCATCTAAGACTTCTAGTACTTCTTGATATAGAACTTGTTATGATAGTCTTCTTTGTCTTGCTGCTGATCTGAAAGGACTACTTCTTGCATTTTGCCAGAGGAAATTGCATTTATTGAGTGTTTTGATAGAGTTTGCAAAGTTAAGCTTCTTCCCATTACCAGTTTGATAGGTGATTATGCACTGATTAGTCATAAATTTTGTCATGTACTTTTTCTGACTCTTCTGAAGTGATAGCATGGATTTTTCTTTTATAGCCTGTTACTGAGATGGATTGTATTTAGGGATTATATAATGTGAAAGCCCTCTTGAATTCCTAGGATATACTCCTAATTTTTTATATTTTGCTGCTAGTGTTTTGTTTTCGACTTTTGTATCTCTTCAAAGTTCTTATTTAATTTTGACATCAAGGTTTGATTATGAGAACAGGACTTATTAATAATAAACTGGATCTCCCCCGCCCTTTATTTTGTTTAAGAACTTGCTGGAGGTTGTAATTATAAATTACTTAAACTTTTGCTTGAACTCACCAGTAAAACCATCTGGGCCTGGTGTCTTCTTCATTAGAAACTTTAAATCACTGATTCTATATACATAGTAAACACAGGTAACTCATGTTTCCTCTTTAGTCTGGATTCAGTGCTATGAAATTACCTATTTCTGGGTACTTGTCCATTTAAGTCTAACCTTTTACTCTTGATTGGAACTAAGGTTTTTTAAGTCTCTCAATAACTTTTTAATCCATGGTGTTTCTTTAGCATGTCCTCTTTTCAATTTCAAGTGTTATTTTTGGGTGATATTTCTCTCCCTACTTCTGTCAGTCTCATGAGAAATGTTTTTCTCTTTTTACTGTCGTTTTGCCAGAGTCAACTTTGCTGAAACTCTCTATTGGATTTTTAAAAAGTCAAACTGTGGTGCCATTCTTGTGACATGGTGCAGTGGTAAAGAATCTGCCTGCCAGTGCAGGAGACACCAGAGATGTGGGTTCAGTCCCTGGCTTGGGAAGATCACTTGGAGTAGGAAAGGGCAACCCACCCCAGTTATTCCTGCCTGGAAAATCCCAAGGATAGAAGAGCCTGCCTCACTACAGTTCATATGGTAGCAAAGAGTTTCTCTTCCAGGGAAAGCTAGCTGTTGAACCTACTTTAACTCTCCTAGATGTTTATAGATCCATGGGACCATTTCAGAGTCAGCCTACTGGAGTAGGCTGAGTCTGTCTACTGGAGAACACGGGTCTGAGTGGCTCCATTTCCGATCTGATGTTGCCCTTTTTCACGAATGCAGCCTTGTCTCTGTGTGCACTAGTTTTCAAGTGTCACTTTTACCTCACTGGCTTATTTTTACTATTATTTGTCCTTGGACATTTCTTTTGTTTACAACACTGCTTTAAAAGTGTATTTGCTGTAAATTATCTAGGATCAAGTGGTATTATAGTAAGAAGTCCCTTCAGGATATCTTTCTGTCATATTACTGGAAATGGAATTCCCCTTTGAGATATTTTCAAAGGTTTAGGTATTTCAGATAACCTTTACTTAAATATTTGATCATAGGGAATGTGTGTCCTTTGAAGTCCACTCTTCAAACCTTCAGGTAAATTAGGAAAGTAATTTGAGATTCAACAATTGAAGCCTTAGCTGTTATTCTTTGAAAATATGAAAATACATTAGTCTACACTATGAGAAACCTCTTTCCAACATTAATATCTTGCCAACTGTTTCATATCATATTTTAGCTCTCTTGGTATTACTGAAAAGGGAAGAGGAAAACTAACATTTATTGAGCCCTTGCATTGTGCCAGACATTTTATTAGTTGTTTTCCATTTGCCAGCTCAATAAATCCTTGGACTAATTTTATGACTCAGAGTTATGGCCATTTTTATTTTCAAGAAAAAGAGAGATGAAGACATTTGCACAGGCTCTAGTGGTAGTTCAAGGATTAAAACTGAGGTCTGTTTGAACTAACATTATTCTACAGTGTAGTAGTATCATCTACCTCTATTTTATAGGTGTGGAAATTGGGGCTTACAAAGTCTAAGAAGAACTTATTAAATAAAACTGAAACATAGGTATCTTTGATTTCAAAGTCCATGCAGTCTACAACATATTTTCTTCTGTAATTGTGTCATTACCACACCATGAAATATAAAATGGGACTTCAAGCCTCACACACTCTTAAACTATCAGGCGTCCAAGGACAGTATTTTTTTAATCATCACCCCTTCAAGTCATGTATTAATGCAGATATTGATATACCAATACATCTAATTTTATAGTTAGCATACAAGAAAACATACCCATTTAAATTGTTCACTTTCATGAACTTTGACAGAAATAGACATCCATGAATTCACAGCCACCATTACAGTCCGGAGCGTTACCATCATTCCCAAAAGGGTACTCTGGCCAGTATTCTCCATCTGCTCAAGACTCTGGACTTCCGAGATGCCGTTTGTTACTACAGAAGAGTATCTATTTTCCAGAGTTTTTATATAAACAGATACTGTACAGGCTCACTGTATGGGCTTCATTCATCACAATGATTTTGATTGTGTGGATCAGTGTGCCATTCCTTTTAGATGGCTAGTATTCTCTTGTACCATGTTTTGCTTCTGTTTCCCTTTTGATGAACATTGGGAGTGCTTAGAACTTTGGGGTGTTGCAATTAAAACTGCTGTAAATATCGATACATATGTCTTTGGGATCATATATACTTTTAAAAATCTTGGATAGCTAGTGTATGTGGAAGATACATAAACACACACACACACACACCTGCTACCTACTATATATACACATAAAGTGGCATATATACCACACATACACATACATAAAGTGGCAAGTATATTTCATATTTTAACCAATAATTTTTCAGATTTCTTGTTATTCAAAGAGCTTTGTGATATTTAAGATATTCAGATTTTTTTTTAATGTAGCCATTTTAGCTTGCGTGTGTGTGTGTGTGTGTGTGTGTGTGTGTGTGTAGGTGGGGTTGCACTTTCAGGCATGATCATAAAGGACTATTTCATGTAGTTCTAACTGGCAATTAGCTGATGACCAATGACGTGGAACAGCTATTTATGTGGCTATTGGTCATTTATGTATCTTCTTTTAGTAAGTGGCATTCAAGGGTTTTGTTGACTTTTCAAAACTGGCTTATTAGTCTTCCTATTGTGTTTGAAGAACATACTTTATAGTCCAGTTACGAGTCTTTTGCCTAATACATGAATAGTGAGTATTTCCTCTCTATCTGTACTTTGACTTTTTCTTTTTCTTAATGATGCCTTTTGTTGAGCAGGTTTTTCATCCTGATGAAGTCCAAATTATCGATTTTCTCCCTTTATTGTGCATTTACTGTGGGTTACGTGTTTTTATACTTGCCAACCCAAAGGTCACACACTCTCTGTCTTATGTTTCCTTCTGTAAGTTTAATAATTTTAGCCTCTATATTTAAGCCTATGGTCCATTTTCTTTTCAGTTAGAAGTATATGTCAAATTGTTCTATACACACATCCAGTGCTTCTAACAAAATTTGATGTAGACTTCCTTTTCATCAATGAATTTTCTTGACATCTTTGAAAAATCAAATATATATATATATATATATATTTACAGCAGCTATAATTCTAGATAATCTATTATTTTCAAATGATTTATATGCCTAGGCTTGCACCAGGCACACTGTCTTGATTAAGGCTTTTACTAGTAGCTCATAAAATCAAGTAACCTGAGTACCCATATTTTTTTCTTTTTAAAATTTCTTTGACTACTGTTTGTGTGACTATCCATATAAGTTTTAAAATAGATTGTGGTTTTTTCTTTTTAATCTAGTGTCATTTTGACAGTTGTTATATGCAAACCTATAAGTCAATTTAGGTGTAATTGACATCTGATATTCAATTTTCCAATCCAGGAATATATTTTTCCATTTATTTCTATTTTCTGATAAGGTACAGCAACGCTTTATGGTTTACCATACCATCTATTCACATTTTTTACCTAAAAGTGTATTTTTGACACAGTTGTAAATAGAATTCTTGCAAATTTCTTTTTTCAACTTTTGCTACTCTGGGTTTTATAGATTAAGCATGTATTCAGTGGCTTTCTGAATTCACTTATTCATGAGGTTGTTTTGTAGATTCCTTTGGATTTTCTACTTAAGATGTGATGTACACAATATTGTTGTTTTTCTGAGGTTTATTTCAAAGTTGAGTTTCTCTATATGTTTGTTTTTTCAGTACTTTACCTTTGATGTACCTAGGTGTGAGTATGTTTGTATTTATCCTGTTTGGCTTTGCAAAGTTTCTTGACTGTATAAAATACATCTTTCACAAAATTTCAGTAGTATTTAGCCATCATTTTGTCAAATATTTATTTACCTCAATATTGATATCTATGCTAACATATGTTGGACTTTTGTTACTGTTGCACAGTCCTTGAAACTCTGCTTATTTTATCCATCTTTTTTTCCTGTTAATTCTCTGACTGATAACTTTTAATGATCTAAATCAAATTTATAATTTTTTCCATTACCTTCATTACATTATTAAGTTCTTCCAGACAATTTTTATTTAGGATTTTGCATTTTTCATTTCTAGAATTTCCATTTTAAAAAGCACATTTCCTATATCTCTGTCTTTACATTCATTATGAGTATATTTTTTTCTTTACAAGATTCATTGAGTCTTGGTCCCTGTTAATTGCATTTTAGGAAACAATTAATTTAGTTTGATGCAAATTGCCAACTTGGTCACAACTGCAATAGGAATCAACTCCGATCTCAGTTCAGTTCTTTTCACTTCAGTTCAGTCACTCAGTCGTGTCCGACTCTTTGCGACCCCATGAATCGCAGCACGCCAGGCCTCCCTCTCCATCACCATCTCCCGGAGTTCACTCAGACTCACGTCCATCGAGTCAGTGATGCCATCCAGCCATCTCATCCTCAGTCGTCCCCTTCTCCTGCCCCCAATCTCTCCCACCATCAGAGTCTTTTCCAATGAGTCAACTCTTTGCTTTAGCATCTTTCCTTCCAAAAAATCCCAGGGCTTATCTCCTTCAGAATGGTTGGATCTCCTTGCAGTCCAAGGGACTCTCAAGAGTCTTCTCCAACAACACAGTTCAAAAGCATCAATTCTTCAGTGCTCAGCTTCCTTTTCACTTAAGTCCATTCTGTTTTGGTACACAAGTGATTCATGAGTTTGAAAAACTGGGGTAAAATTTATACAGAGAATTTGAGATTTCCCTTATCAGCCTCTCTCTTTTCAGTGATGCCCTTGTCCTCTGATTTTATAGCTGCTGTGGTTTTTGGCTCAGTTCCTTTCAATATATTTCTTCAGGCCAGAAAGATGGTATGTCTTCTACTGCCATGAAGCTAAAGCTATAAATATCTTACCCCATGCTATCACCTCCAAAATGTACCTGTTTTGTTCTTCCTCCAGAGCTCTTTCTGAGTGTTTGGGGATGTGGGTGGGGGTGACTGTTTGCTAGTTTCTCTAGCATGTGGTGCAATGTTTGCATTGCTGTATGCATGATAGAAAGTCACTGCTTTATCCCACCACACCTGGTGCAGAGCATGTCTCTTAGACTTTTGTTTCTTAAAGCTGAACATTGTTCTCACAATTTTCTTCTTTTCTATCTTTTGGTATAAGCGAGGTGATATTTGATTTCTGCTAATTCACATTTGCTTTTGGAGACATGAAGTAGCCATCAAAATTAGTATTCTTTACAGTATAAAAGGATTGCTATGGCCTTAATCAGGTAATGATGTCTCCTGTCTAAACATTTTGAGATGATTTTTGAATTAGGCATTATTAAGCATAAAATGAACTAGCTCATGCTCCACAAATTATACTCCTTTTACACATATATGCATATAAATGGTTATTAAATGAAAT
This sequence comes from Oryx dammah, assembly GCF_014754425.2. NCBI lineage: Eukaryota > Metazoa > Chordata > Mammalia > Artiodactyla > Bovidae > Oryx > Oryx dammah. Next base: position 6,822,483 of record NW_024070189.1, read on the forward strand.
TTTTCTAAGTGTATAAAATTTTGAGTTAAAGCTTAAAGGGACTTCAACAAGATAAATACACCAATTTGCAAAGAGAGTGATTAAATTCAACATGGCTAAGGTTGAAAAAAGCAGTATATAAAACAAGAGCTGCAAACCTTAGCCTATCAGCTAGTTCCAACTTATACAGGAGAGAAATCCAAAGACTGTTGAAGTAGTGAATTTGTATTTAAAAACAGTTTTCAGAGTCCTCTGCATTTCCTTTTACACCTGTAGAGGAGCATAGGAGTAGAGCTACTACGCGCTCATTCAAAGCCAACTGGGAAATTAAGCAAACTGCTTTTAGGAAGAGAGTATACTTTCAAGGGGCAGAAGGTGTTATTTTAACAGGATGTTTGCTGATGGGCAAAATCACATGGACTTGCTCTTTAGGGTTTCAGGGCCAAGTATGGAGAAAGATCTTTTCAGTGAATTTGTGCTAGTCCATAGAATTTAAAGGACTAAATCAACTTCTGACTCTGTAACCCCAATTTCCAAGAACAACCTAGGCAGAGTTCAAAAATACTATAAATGTATTTCCCAAATAAAAGACCTCTTCCACTTTTTATTCTTTTTTGAGAGGCTCTCTTTTTCTACTATCCCCTTTTGTTAATCATGTGAAATAAATATTCAACTTCCTTGCAATACTTTTAAGTTATTAACAGAGGTTTATTAGCATATCCCACCATAGATTTTCCTGTTTTTTTTTCATTTTGTCATTTATAGAGATACATAAGTATTGATGCTATAATATTAGATATAATATAAACACTGAGGATTTGTTGTATTTTATAATAATACAAGTATCAGTTCAGTTCAGTTCAGTTGCTCAGTCGTGTCCGACTCTTTGCGACCCCATGAATCGCAGCACGCCAAGCCTCCCTGTCCATCACCAACTCCCGGAGTTCACTCAGACTCACATCCATTGAGTCAGTGATGCCATCCAGCCAGCTCATCCTCTGTCGTCCCCTTCTCCTCCTGCCCCCAATCCCTCCCAGCATCAGAGTCTTTTCCAATGAGTCAACTCTTCACATGAGGTGGCCAAAGTACTGGAGTTTCAGCTTTAGCATCATTCCTTCCAAAGAAATCCCAGGGCTGATCTTCAGAATGGACTAGTTGGATCTCCTTGCAATCCTAAATTATATTTCTTCCATTTTACTCCCTTTTTCACTTTATCCTCTACTTGTTATAAATGTATGAATTCCACAAGAAATTTTTTACTTTATAAAGTCACCATTCATTAAAAGTTATTATTAAAAAATTATTAAATCACCACTTTTTCTTCCTATATCTCCATGTTTTCATCAGACCATTTTTCTCCTACATGTGGAAGTCATTTACTGTGGATCTTTGGACAGCTATTCTCTTTTTCTTTACTTGTTTATTCTAAACTGTTGTATTTTCATCACTGAAAGAAATTTTCACTAGAAAAAGAACTTTTGACTAGCAGCCATATCTTTTATCCTATTATATTTCATTCCGCTTTTCTCTAATTTCTATTAACTGCATTGAAGAGTCAAGTTGGCATTAATGTGTCCTGTTTCAAGTTGTCATGTCTTTAAATTTTTTCTGGTTCTTACAGAATTTTTTAGATTTTATTTTTAAGCAAATTGACCATCAATGGTTATCATGTTCCTTTTGAATCCATACTGCTTAGAATTGTAATGTTTCTTAAATCTGTTGCTAGAGTTATGTGTATCAGTTTTGGAAAATCATCCATCTCTCTTTCTTCAAGTGGGGCTTCCCAAGTTGCTCAGTGGTAAAGAATCCACACTTCAATGCAGGAGATGTGAGTTTGATCTCTGGGTCAGGAAGATCCTCTGGGGAAGAAATGGTAACCCACTCCAGTATTTTTGCCTGGGAAATCTCATGGGCAGAGGAGCCTCGTGGGCTACAGTCCATGGGGTCACAAAAGCATCAGACATAACTTAGTGACTAAACAACTTCAAGTTCTTGAAGTATCAGCTCTGTTTCATTCTCTCCTCTCCTTCTGGGGCATAACTTTAAAAAAAGTTAGATGTTTTCACTGAATCTTATGTTTACTTCTGGAATTTCTGAGTGATTTCCTCTTTTTTCTCTCCATGTTTCAGTCTGAATATTTTTATTCAGCTTTCTAATTAACTAATCTTTCATTATGCTATATTTGTTTTTCTGTTAAGATGATACATTGATTACTTATACTGTTATTATAATTTTATTTAGGATTATTTTTATGGTTCTCTGTTGTCTGATAAATTCTCCATGTTATTACTCAATTTTTTTAAGGCATTAGTCATATCCGAATCTAATAACACCTATGAATCTGTGAGTCTATTTCTAATATCTCTATTATCCATTCTGTGAGTCATTATTTTTCTATTTATACATTTGGTGGTTTGTATTTGAGCTCCTCCAGCTTACATGAGAACTTGAAGAGCTGGTTTTAGTGTTATCTTACTTTAGGAACAATTTACTTTTCCTCTGGCCAAGCAGAGACAGTTTGCCTTCATTTGATCAGAGGTTGAGCTGATTTGAAGCTGAGCATCAGTCTTGGAGAAGAGTTATCTAATTCAAATTCATCCTTACAGAGTACAGCACTTTAGGGATTACTTGTGAAATCCTGGGCTTTGTACCAATGTTCCTCCTTCATGCAGGGCCATAAATTTGAAAATTTACATCCTGGCCTGTTAAGAATGTCAGAAACTCTGCTCTAATTAAAGTTCCTGAGCAGCCACTTTCTGCTTGGCTGTAGTCTTTCGACTGCTCCCTTGGACTCAGCAGATGCCAAGAAGTGTGACTTAAAATGTTATTTTACCTTTCTCTCCTTTTCTTCCCTGTAGTACATTTGGCCCCTCAAGTTCACATTATATTTTAGCTCCTTTAGCTCCTTTATGTTTTCTCTTTGACGTGTTCTTTGTTCATTTATCCAAATATAACTTTTCTTATTGATTGACAATATCAGTCTGTGCTATAAACAAAAGCAAAGACAAAACCAAAAGAGCAAACAGAAAATACTGGTCTAGAAATAGCTAGTCCTCCTTTGCTAGGCGAGGGATTCCTACTGTATTTCCCTCCTATGATCTTCAATTCATACTAAACTACGCAAAATCAAATATTCAAATACATGATAACCTATTTCAATGGTACGTTTCTGACTTACTGGCTAACCAATGTCATTTTGTGATTATACATTAAATTATCACTGACTTTGGTTGATAAATTCTGGAATCAGGAAAAATCAAAGCTAGCTTAAACACTCTGAGAATTAGAATATTTTTTATTTTACTTACCTAAGAGATATAATTTTCATATATTCTCTGCCACTCAATGTGTGGTATTTCGCAAATTATTTTACCTCTCCAGGTCTCAGTATTCTCAGATTAAAAAAAAAATGAGTTCAACCAAATGATCCTTAAAAGTCCTTCATGTCTAAAATGCTGTGATTTAGTAAGAATAAATTAGACTTGAATCTTTGATCATTTAAGTTTAATTTGAATCTTGAAATCCATGAGATTTTCGTAGTTTCTAAACAGAGAAAATAATGTTCCTCTGATCCCTAGTGCTAGAAGATGTCCCATATGAGTTGGCTAAGTTTCAATGCAATAATTACTTTTGGAATAATTAATTGCCAATAAATGTTGAAGTGGTCTAACAATATGAGGGAATACATTCTACCACATATAAATAAATATTTTAAAGCTTAATAATTATAATGGCAGGGTGTTAAGATATGAATATACAAATTAATAAATAAACGGAGTGGAGAACACACAGATCCATATAAATATGTAAGGCTTAATTGAGTGAGATTTAGCATTCTATATTAGTGGGCTAGTCACAAAATGGTGCTTAGTCAGTTATCTATTTGGAAAAGAAAAACAAATCCCTACTTCATAATGTACACAATTAAGATTGAGTAACATTCCATATGTGAAAATCACATTTTCACTACATCAAGGTTGCAAAATAATCTTAAATTTGAAATGAAATTTTCACGATATAAGAAAAATAATTTGTAAGAGAGTGTCCAGGAGGTGGAGACATTTTCTTTATTAAGATTTAGAACTTTATCACATTCATATCTGATGTCAGAGACATGCCATCAAGGCCCGATTCTAGCTGTATAAACATGGGAAGACTACTTAAAAGTTCAGTTATCTTTCTCAAGCATAAAAGTGAATAATAGGCTCTGTTTCATGAGAAATATTGTGAATATTAAATAATATCAAAATACTTAAGACATTGCCAGAAAAAAGTAGTACCCGATTATTGTTGGTAATTGCCCTTGAAAGGTCTCACTTTACATCTGCTGAGATTGACCGTACTTGAAGAAGAAATGAAGGCTTGGAAAATTGGAACAAGATCTTAATTTTGTAAAACTCTTACATTCATATAGTATAGGCAAGCATTCCTGTGTATTTAAGATACAAAAGGGCCAGGGCATGGTAATCATCCTTCAGTTATTCCAGTCTAGTAATTTTCTTTGAAGACTCAGAAAGGGATGAGAAGCAGCTCTTGAAAGGATTGACCGGTGGGGCTGAAGGCTCACTCTGTGAAGGTTGGACACCATGAAATAGAATGAGAGCAATCTATATGCCGGCTGATTTTATTTATTGCAGCTTAGCATGACAAATGTAGGAACAAAGAAAGTAGTATTCTCCTGTTCTAAATTTAATGATCTATAGGATTAATGTAACAAAAGGACCACTTTTTTATGGTTCTTCTTAGCTAAGAGATCTTGATTATCTAGGATGTATAGAAAGAAAACTAAAGCCATTCAAGCTAATGTAATCCTAAAAGGAGAGATTGGATGAACTTTATAGTCAATAACTTATAATCACCTGTGATTTGCACGAAGAAAGTAAGAGTGAAGAGAATATAATGTTGAGGCACAGAATTCTTTACTAAGTTATAAGGGTATAGAATTAAGATACTTCTAGAATTCACCATGGGAAGGATTTACTGAAGAGGGGGCATGACAGTTGAAGCTGAAGTTCCTGAAAATCTCTAAATCTCAGATAGCAAGAAAAATGCATTTACTAAATATAGGCATATGAAATTGTTGATGCTGATTTAATTTTCTTGTGTGCCCCCACCAGTATATGGGAATGGTTGGCCTACATTGCAGGTTTTAGTATTATTGCATATATCCACATGAACTGTCCTCTATAACCAAGTTTGTTGACCTTAAAGGGATTCCAAACCTGTGAAGATAATCACATAGATAAGTCTAAAGAAATAAAAATAGTCCTGTGAGCTTCCCTGAACAATCCGTACATGATAGTTTCTATTTCCAACCTAAAGATATAACTTAGAATTCAACCACTTTTATTCCAACACAGACTGCGAGGCTACATTTTGCCTTTTCTTTTTCTTTTAATGAGAAGCTAAAAAGGTCAACTGGTGACAATTTGTGTGGTAAAAAGATATAAGGTATAAATGACTAAAATATTTATTAATTGTGCAAAGTGCTTTAGCTTTACAATTTTTTAAAATGAAACCCTATTTTAGTTCTAAAAGGACAAAAAATGAATATGTTTTTACTTTAATCACTTCTTAGTTAAAATTAAAATATCAAAAAGATAATTTGTTTCTGAACTATGCCTTTGGAATTGAGAATGATTTCATGGAAGAATTATTTTTGGTCTTTTTAGGTTTTCTTGAATCTCTTAAAGATAATGTCTAATGATTTGCCAGATGCAGATTTGAGACTAGAATTTATAGACCAGTTATTCATTCCTGTCAAATGCCATAACAATAACAGCAACAAATCAAAGTTAGTTTGTAATTGAAATCAACTGTTACTAAAAGCAATTTAGCTTTAAAGAACCTTGGCATGTAAAAAGATGAATTATTTGGGTCACTTTATTATTTAAAACTATTTTTAATCACTTAATAGAAGAGAAGGCTAAATTTTTAGGAAGACCAGAGAGGAGTAGGTTATAGTTCATATTTGTTTTAAAACTCAGAAGATAAAATATCTTTTAAAGATAAACTAATATATATTCCAGAGAATCATAACAAGGTTAGGTAAAGTTTTAAGGGGATTGCTATATTACAAATGGTAATGAGAGTTAATGCAAAACTTACAATTAAAATAAATTTACATGGTTGCCATTACACTTTAATTTGCTCCCACGAAATTACCTAGTAAATTGTCTTTTGCTTTATTTTCTGTGTTTCATGTATTGGGTTCATGATATATATGAATAAAAAAGTGAGTAAATTAAGCTCATAACTTAGCTCATACCCTTATGCTTTACATATATGCAATCCCACCCATAACTGAATTCATATTCTTTGGAATACAAGAACTCTGCAATCTGGGTCTGGGGAGAGAGAACCTTTCTATACTAACAGTCTGAGTGACAGTCCATCTCTGTTTTTTTGAATACCTTAAGATACATTGGGTTAGATTAACATCTCTCAAGTAAGGGCTCATTTATGTGAAAGTAAACTGTGGTGTTGGAGAAGTCTCTTGAGAATCCCTTGCACTGTAAGGAGATCCAACCAGTCCATTCTGAAGCAGATCAACCCTGGGATTTCTTTGGAAGGAGTGATGCTAAAGCTGAAGCTCCAGTCCTTTGGCCACCTCATGAGAAGAGCTGACTCACTGGAAGACCCTGATGCTGGGAGAGATTGGGGGCAGGAGAAGAAAGGGACGACAGAGGTTGAGATGGCTGGATGGCATCACGGACTCGATGGACGTGAGTCTGAGTGAACTCCGGGAGGTGGTGATGGACAGGGAGGCCTGGTGTGCTGCGATTCATGTGGTCGCAAAGAGTCGGACACGACTGAGCGACTGAACTGAACTGAACTGAACCTTCTTCTTGTAGTTGATACACTGCTGTACGTATTCAGTAGGAGAAGGAAGTACGAGTAGCAAACGTAAAAATCTCAGGGCTTCCTGGTGACTCCGTGGTGAAGAGTCCGCCTGCCAGCTCTGGAGGCGCGGATTCCATCCCCGGTCTGGGGGATTCCACGTGCTGCAGAGTAACTGGGCCCACGGCCACACTGTTGGACCCGCCTTGTCTAGGGCCCCTGCTCCGCGGTGGGGAGGCCGCTACAGCGGGAAGCGCGGGGAGGGTGGCCCCCGCTTGCTCAGCTAGAGAAAAGCTCACACAGCAATGAAGACCCAGCACAGCCAAAAATAAATAAGTAAATAAAACTATTAAAACACGGCAAGTTACTATTTGAAGATAGAGACATTTTGGAGCGAAAATACATTGGTAAGATGAAAAACATCCTTTATTACTGAAAAGCTTGATCATTTTGACTAAAACTCTCTATGTATTAACATTTAGAAAGTTCTGAGGATATGTCTCAATAAAAGTATATAACTAACATGTATGAAGGTGTTTCTATCTTTTCATGTAGAACTGTTAAGTTTGGGAATAACAAAATAAATAAAGCTTCTGAAAATTTTATCGAAAGCGGTATTGCGCTTTCTATCTGTTAGTCCCCAGATAGATTGAAGGCCACGATTTTAATGGAAATTTCATGAAGGAGAAAGTGAGAAAGAATTGAGAACTACAACGATGATAGATATAAAGCAACGAATGCCAGGCAAATTGGTTGGTTGATTAAAGAGTCTGTGTTTGTAGATAATATTTGGCATGTCAAAGAGAATGTCAGGATTAGAGATTAGAAATCTCAATATCCATCGACATTAGCTGAAATTGTTAGCCAAGATAAAAAAAGGAAAAACATATAGGACAAAGAAGTAACAATATATAACACTCTATCTCTAAATGTCAGATTTAGTAGAAAAAGAGAAAGCAAAGTCAGTGGACAAACTCTGACTGCTGATATTTGTTCCAAAACATGATTTTTCAATATTTAGCTAAATAGACAGTGGAAGAGGATATAGAAAATTAACTTTTATTTATATAGCACAATAGTTCTCAATCTTTAATATATATTTTAATAACCTGAGTAGTTTCAAAGTCCTAATGCCCAGGTTATACACTCCATCATTGAAATTATATGGTTTTAGGGAGGGAAATGAGGAACAGTAATTCCAATTGGTAGCAAATTTTGGGAAATGTCTTATACTCATATTTATGTGTGAACTTGATTTATTTATTAAATAGTTACTAGAAGTTTTCATTTATTTTTGCATAGGGAAACAGATATAAACCTAACCAAGTTTTCTAAGTTTCTAGAAAAAATATTTTCCAACATGTGAAGGGCAATGATATTATAACTGCTTTCATTTTATGTGACTTTCACTCAGATGCTGTATTTTAATAACATCTCAAGATCATGATTAATTGGTAATATGTCACTATGGGGGAAAAATTGAATATACATACCTCCTTCTTTGAATACCTATTTGCTTTAATTTTTTTTTTGAAAAGTAAAATGATTTTTGACAAAACAATTTATGTTTTTATTTTATGGAATTCACAATCATAACTGTGCAGAGATTTAGTGTATTACAATGAAAAAGTAAGGTTCTTATAATATACTTTTAGCATACTATAACAAGTGACTATTTGCCTGGATCTAAAGTCTAAGGTACTCTGGGAACACATTTCTACCCTAATTAAAATGGCCTGTAAGTGGTAAATTAGGATTTTGAAATTTATCACATATACTATAAAAATTTCTCAGAAAAAGATTGTATTTACCTTATGGTAGGTATTAATATTTTAGTTTTTCATGTTTTTTTCTGCTTAGATTAAAAGGGTTAAGTTTTTTAATTAAATAGGCTTTAGGCATCCTCTTAGTTTATATTTAATGGATGTTTTATGTTTAAAAACTTATCTTCAGGATCCATTTAGCTATTTTTTTTTCCTTTCTTCAAATTGTTACCAGGTGATATAAACTGTTCAAAGACAGAAAAATGATATTGGCTCTCTAACTAGCATGACCATATAGTTGCAGTCCCACTGTCAGTGATGTTCTTTTTACTCTGAAAAATGTCCCAGTTCAGATGATAAGTTATACTGTCCTTCTGTATCTAAAAAGCCGCCACTTCTGATAAGACTGCTCTAAACATTTAATGTTGTAATGTGATTTTTTTCCAAGAAAAAAAAAAAAAAAAGCACCACAACATTAATCATCATGTATCAGGACTGGGGAAGAATTCTTCATTTCTTGCCTATCATGAGCAGAACCCTGGCTTTATCTTAAACCTGACCATCATAATTATTTCCCCTGTAATTTTGTGGACGTAAGTGGGCTTTCTTTTAATCCCCTCAACTTATCGTATCTCTGTTGTAGCTGAATCAATGCTACCTTTCAGTAACGTTGACTCCCTATATTTATAATTTAGTTTCTATAAATCTGCAAACTTTGAGAATAGTGATAATCTTACTCATCTTGGAGTTACTCTCTACCTCAGTCATGGTACTTCTCTAATTTCACCCTAGGGGAAGGAGGTAACTTTTTCTTTTGAAGTAGAGAAGAAGAAAGTAAGGAAGAAAGCATAAAGGCTGCTTTACTACAGCAAATTATTAATATGGAAGTACAGCGGTAAAGGTGCAAATGGCTAGTTTAGCACCAGTGCATCGAGTGTACTGAAATGCACAGAGGAGTAACATGAGAAAATGCTATTTTGGGAATAACATGATGACAGTTATCAGAGAGACGTTAACACAGCAAGGAGACTAATTTTTCCAGTTTTGTTCTTTAACACTGCCTCCTTCTTCAATGCCAATTCTACTTCTTTCTCTTCTCTTTATTTTTCTTTCCTGCTTTTCTTCCTCTCTCTTTCTGCCCTGTGCTATTCTTCGCCTCTAATGATGTTGAAAACGTAGAGGCAAATCTAGTTTAGAACTAAATGAGAGTCATCATTGCCAAGTGAGAATGCATATTTTGTCTCTCTGTGCTCTAAACTGGAAACTAAAATGGTAGGGGCTGTTCAGTTCAGTTCAGTTCAGTTCAGTCGCTCAGTTGTGTCCAACTCTTTGCGACCCCATAAATCACAGCACACCAGGCCTCCCTGTCCATCACCAACTCCCAGAGTTCACTCAGACTCACGTCCATCGAGTCCATGATGCCATCCAGCCATCTCATCCTCTGTCGTCTCCTTCTCCTCCTGCCCCCGATCCCTCCCAGTATCAGGGTCTTTTCCAATGAATCAACTCTTTGCATGAGGTGGCCAAAGTACTGGAGTTTCAGCTTCAGCATCATTCCTTCCAAAGAAATCCCAGGGCTGATCTCCTTCAGAATGGACTGGTTGGACCTCCTTGCAGTCCAAGGGACTCTCAAGAGTCTTCTCCAACACCACAGTTCCAAAACATCAATTCTTCGGCGCTCAGCCTTCTTCACAGTCCAACTCTCACAGCCATACATGACCACAGGAAAAACCATAGCCTTGACTAGACGGACCTTAGTTGGCAAAGTAATGTCTCTGCTTTTGAATATGCTATCTAGGTTGGTCATAGCTTTTCTTCCAAGGAGTAAGTGTCTTTTAATTTCATGGCTGCAGTCACCATCTGCAGTGATTTTGGAGCCCCCAAAAATAAAGTCTGACACTGTTTCCACTGTTTCCCCATCTATTTCCCATGAAGTGATAAGACCAGATGCCATGATCTTCGTTTTCTGAATGTTGAGCTTTAAGCCAACTTTTTCACTCTCCTCGGGATTACATAAAGTCACTTTCAGAAATAATGGAAAAAATAATTAATTAAAGTGAATAGGAATCGGTGTCATGGGAGAAAATGCACATAGGCTTTTATAATTCACAGTAATTCAATTACATAGTAAAGCAGGTGACTTGTTAGGGGACTTCATTTTAAATATCTTCTCATTTATTCAAATACTCATAGTATACTTTTTTAAAGTACCTTGGCAAAAAAAAAAAAAAAATCCTGGACACTGGAAAAAATTATGAACTCATTAATGAATGGAAAGAATTTTCCTTGTTATGAGATTTGCTCTTCTCCCTTAAAATATGTTTCAGAAAGTTTTGCTGGTAGTCAATTATCAATTATTTCCCTCAAGTATATAATACCAGCCACCTAACAGCAATTTGTAGCCTACTTTGTAGCCAAGGTTTAATTTCTTCTTGCTTCAGGGTAACTCTGACTTGATCTATGTGTCATTTAATGCTCTCTGAACATCAAATTATTTTCAATAGTCTATACAAAGAGCAAGATAAACTGAAGAGTTTTAAAGTTTAGTACCTACATTTGCATAGAACTTTACAGCCTCACAATCTGAGCAATCAACCTCCGTTGCTGATGTTTTTAGTCCCTCACAGATAGCCTTTTAGAAAACAGTCTGGGAAGAATTACCATAGCACAGAGTTATTCTCCAGCCTCTCATTTGCATGTTAATACCCAGAATACTCTTCAAGTTTATTCAGGGAGGCTGTTTTATAGCAGAAATGCCATCTGAACTCTAAGAATAAACTAAACAGACTTGGGGGAACCGATGAGCCAACTGAGTTTTTTTTTTTTAATAAATGTAAGTGATCATAAAAAGCTCAGCCTTCTCTAAGGAAATACAAAATAATAATAAAAAGACCCTCTTTTAATATGCAAATACAAGAACCCAACATCAACACTGTGTTAACTTCTAATCTAATATTATTTTTTTTTACAAATCTTTAATTTTGTGATCCCATTTCTCTGCCAGACTGCATTAGATTCATTGTTCATAACTCAGCCCTGGATTTTCTGAGGCAGAAAGGCCAGTCAGGCAGCTTAAATACTGCCTTATTCTGTCAGAGAGATCTGCAGACAGTTTCCATAGAGAGAGAGGAAAAAAAAAGGAAGAAGGTAGAAATCTTATACATGGCTAATTATATGGGAATGATATAAAATTTGGGAAAGATTTGTTCTCTTATTTTCTTAGTTTGTTCAGATGTCTTTGACATGAGAGGCTCAACTGTACAGCATGAATGGTCTATTTTGAGAAAACTGACAAACAGAAAGGTGCATATTGTATTTGGTAGAACATCTGATGTCTTTAAAAGTTGCAGCACCTTTCAGCCAACCATCATGTTTTCTATCTGATAATAACTTGTTCCAAGTTGAATCACCATGGTTGGCTGCACCCTATCATACCTTTGGATTAGGAAAGTGGAACTTAGAAGTTTGTGAAGTATTTCTTGATTATTCACAAGTTAACTCCTGATTGAAATAGGCTGCAGCAAAACACCCAGGTTATCCCAGCCTACAGCAAGAGCACTGAACTGTGGTTCAGCAAATTGACCTTCAGAGACTATTATGACCTTCAAATTGCCACTAACAGTGATATGATTTTTTATTTTATTTTTTTCAATGGAATTTGATGGTAAACTTCTGGAAAGGAGGGGAATTACGACAATTTCTTTGATAATCTGTAGGGTATAGGAATAAGTAATATGTATACATATTTTAGTTAATCAAAAAACTAATATTTCAATTTCAGTGTTAATTCTTATTTGAAAGAATATAACTGCCTGCTTAGAATGTTAAATTCTGTTGAAAGGAACAAGGTCTGCTGCTAGATATATATCAATAGTCCTTTGTTTTATTTTGTATTTAGCAAACATTCTATTGAATCTATTTGTGAAGCATTTTATAACAACTAAAATCTTAACACTTCAAGTGTTAGCCTCTCATACTAAGGTCATGTTGACTTTAAATATGCTGAAATGACTTACAGTCCAAAGCAGGCAGTGTTTTTCTCAATGACACTGATTCTAAACTCGCATTCTTAAAATTTACAACTTGAAGGTGAAACATAGCTACAAGGAATGGCAGTTGCAGCCATTATCTTTTGGTTTTTGTTCTAATCTAAGAAGTGAAAAAGACTGTTGCCACTTCAAGAAGTTAGATATCACGAAGAGCATGTTCCTGAAGATTTTAATGTGCATGTAGGTGCTCAAGTCATTCAATTGTTCAGTTCAGATCAGTTGCTCAGTCGTGTCCGACTCTTTGCGACCCTATGGAGTGCAGCGCGCCAGGCCTCCCTGTTGGAGGCCTATGGAGTTGGTGATGACCAACTCCCGGAGTTCACTCAGACTCATGTCCGTTGAGTCAGTGCTGCCATCCAACCATCTCATCCTCTGGTGTCCGCTTCTCCTCCTTCCTTCAGTCTTTGCCAGCATCAGGGTCTTTTCCAATGAGTCAACTCTTCACATCAGGTGGCCAAAGTATTGGAGTTTCAGCTTCAACATCAGTCCTTCCAATGAATATTCAGGACTGATTTCTTTTAGAATGGACTGGTTGGATCTCCTTGCAGTCCAAAGGACTTTCAAGAGTCTTCTCCAACACCACACTTCAAAAGCATCAATTCTTTGGCACTCAGGTTTCTTTATAGTCCAGCTCTTATATCCATCCATGAATACTGGAAAAACCATAGCCTTGAATAGACGGATCTTTGTTGGTAAAGTAATGTCTCTGCTTTTCTTCCAAGGAGCAAGCATCTTTTAGTTTCATGGCTGCAGTCACCATCTGAAGTGATTTTGGAGCACCCCAAAAATAAAGTCTGTCACTGTTTCCACTGTTTCCCCATCTATTTGCCATGAGGTGATGGGACCAGATATCATGATCTTAGTGATTATCTTGGCCAATTCAATTGTAGTTAGATAGAACACATGTGGATAGGAGTGAGTGCTGTAAAGACTTCATTCTGTGGTATTTTTAAAATGAGCTACTCAATTTTTGTGAATTTTTATGAGAGCAATTTCGTATTTTGGAGGAGAAATTTACATATTCCTTAAAAAAGTGAAGTCTTTAGAATACACATTGAACTGTTTGAAAAAGACGTCAGATGACTTAAAGAGTTCACATTTCAAATTAAGAAGACATATAGATGGCCAAGAGGCACATGAACAGATGCTCAGCATTGCTAATCAAGAAATGCAAATCAAATCTACAATGAAGTATTACCTCACAGCAGTCAGAATGGCCACCATCAAAAAGTCTACAAACAATAGATGCTGGAGAGGGTGTAGAGAAAAGGGAACCCTTCTTCACTGTTGGTGGGACGTAAATTTGCACAGCCACTATGAACAGTATTGAGTTTCTTAAGAAACTAGAAATAGAGTGGCCATATGACCAGCAATCATACTCTTAGGCATATTTCTGAGGAAAACATGGTTGGAAGGATACATGCACCCCAGTGTTCACTGCAGTGCCGTTTACGATAGCCAAGACATGGAAGCAAACCTAAGTGTCTATCGACAGATGGATGGATAAATAAGATGCAGTATAGATACACATTAAAATACTACTCAGCCATTAAAAAGAATGAAATCATGCCATTTTCAGGAATATGGGTGGACCTGGAGATTGCCATACTAAATGAAGTAAGTCAGAAAGATAAAGACGAATATCGTGTGCTAGCTCTTATATGCAGAATCTTCAAAATATGATGCAAATGAACTTATTTACAAAACAGACTCACAAACTTAAGAGAACAGCATTATGGTTACCAGCGGGGGAAGGGTGGAGGGAAGGGAGAGATGGGGAGTGTGGACTCGACATATACACACTGCTGTATTTAAAACAGATGACCAGAGGACCTGCTGTACAGCACAGGGAACTCCGTTCAAATACTCTGTGGTAGCCTAAATGGGGAAAGGATTTTCCAAAGAACAGACACAAGTATACGCATAACTGAATCACTTGGCTAGGTACATCTGAAACTAACACAACATTGTTAAGTGAAGTGAAGTGAAGTCGCTCAGTCGTGTCCAACTCTTTGTGACCCGTGGATTGTAGCCCACCAAGCTCCTCCGTCCATGGGATTCTCCAGGCAAGAATACTGGAGTGGGTTGCCATTTCCTTCTCCAAGGGATCTTCCTGACCCAGGGATCGAACCCAGGTCTCCCACATTGCAGGCAGACGCTTTAACCTCTGCACCACCAGGGAAGCCCTAACATTGTTAACTATACTTCAATGTAAAAATATATTTTTTTAAAGTGTAAAATAGACACCTAAGGCTTCCTTCACTTCTTTCTCGCTATAAGGGGCAGAGAGAGGCCAAGTCTAGTGGTTCCTCCACCCCTACCATTTCAATCAGCACCACTGTTATGTATACTCTGGAGATCATTTCCTATGAACTAGTTTGATGGGTAAAAAAAAATAGCCCCTGTAGGACTGTGGGTAAGTGAATTAGAGTTACCACTGGTCTTTCCCTATTGACAGAAATTCATTCCATTATTGACTGTTCTAGATGATATAAACTTCATTCTAATACTGACTCAGAATGTTACCTTATTTAATTGCCATGTATTCATTCATGTTTTTTCTGTTTGTAACAATTCAGAAGAAACATAATCTCTGTTGCATGTTGAGTTCAGTTCAGTTCAGTTCATTTCAGTCGCTCAGTCGTGTCCAACTCTTTGCAACCCCATGAATCGCAGCACACCAAGCCTCCCTGTCCATCACCAACTACCGGAGTTCACTCAGACTCATGTCCATCAAGTCCGTGATGCCATCCAGCCAGCTCATCCTTTGCCATCCCCTTCTCCTCCTGCCTCCAATCCCTCCCAGCATCAGAGTCTTTTCCAATGAGTCAACTCTTCGCATGAGGTGGCCAAAGTACTGGAGTTTCAGCTTTAGCATCATTCCTTCCAAAGAACACCCAGGGCTGATCTCCTTCAGAATGGCCTGGTTGGATCTCCTTGCAGTCCAAGCAACTCTCAAGAGTCTTCTCCACCACCACAGTTCAAAAGCATCAATTCTTCGGTGCTTAGCCTTCTTCACAGTCCAACTCTCACATCCATACATGACTACTGGAAAAACCATAGCCTTGACTAGATGGACCTTACTCAGCAAAGTAATATCTCTGCTTTTGAATATGCTATCTAGGTTGGTCATAACTTTTCTTCCAAGGAGTCTTTTAATTTCATGGCTGCAGTCACCATCTGCAGCAATTTTTGGAGCCCCCAAAAATAAAGTCTGACTGTTTCCACTGTTTCCCCATTTATTTCCATGAAGTGATGGGACCGGATGCCATGAACTTTGTTGCATGTTAGAAATCCTCAAATGTTTGGAAATACTTCAACATCACCAGTATTTCACTGATCAATTTCAAATATCATGTCTTCTACTTCAAAATCATGAGCCATAGAAACACAGCATGTATTTTGTTGTTGTTCATTTATGAGCACAATTGTTGGCAAACTATTTGTGCACATTGTTACTGAATGTTTTGGAAATGTTATTTAGCATGGGAAGATGTTTATTTTATCACTGACTAGACTCCAGGCTGCTATACTTTGCTGAATCCATCTATTTCATCCTGTATTCTGCTAACTTTTGCTTCAGGTATTGGTTATGCTTGAGACATCTCATTTGCTTATAATCTTTATAATGTACAAGTTGGGTAAAATAAATCCCTCCAGATCACATTAAATAATCAAATTCTATTCAATTAATAACATGAATTTCATACTGAGCTCAATGTCAATAAGCTATGGGATAAAGATTTTTTAAGCAGTTCTTAGAGAATATTCTTACACTACGTGATAGGTGTTTTTCTCTTAATTGAATAGTAAATGGGGCTTAAAGTGTGCTCATAGGATGACAAGAGTATACTGACTTAATATCGTAAGGATTAGAAGGCATTCTCCCTTTCTCCTTAATCATATATCTCATAATTCCATGATCTACATGGAACACCACTTATTTATTCAACATATAATACTGGAGAAACTGTAATTTTCAATATTATGATAATACTAGTAATGCAAAAAAGTTAGGGCTGCACTCTCCAGTTTTAAAGTATAACATTCTAAAGGGAAGATAAATAAATAAAATTCAATGTTTCAAAGCAATAGAAGAGGCATATCCAAAACTGAGCAAACTAATCTTTCTGGTGATATTCAGAAAGGCAGAAAGGAAGTGATAGTTGAACAAACTACTGAAAACATTAGGACTCAACTGTCTGCTGTTTTTAAGAGAACTTTAAATATATAATTAAAGACAGTGTGAAAGTATAAGGATGGTCAAATAATGCTGTAACATGCAAAAGCTAATCAAAAGCAAGCCAATGCTGGCCTCATTAATATAAGACCAGAATATTCTTCAAGATAAAAGCTACTATCAGAGACAAAGAGGTCAGTTTTAATAGCAAAATAGTTAACTCTTTAAGAAGAAATTGTAATACTATATGTCTATGTACCAAAACTTCAAATTACATAAGAAAAAAAAAATAACTAGAGGGAGAAAGAGACAAACCTACATTATAGCTAGAGATTTTGAACTCCCCCCCCCTCCATTCTCAGTGTTTGATTGAATGAATAGGACATTTTCAACTGAATTAATTTGACATTTGTAGATTATTGTTCCTAATAAATGCGGAACATATATTATTTTAAGTATGTGAAACATTTTCCAAAATACAACCTCAAATAAGCCCAGTAAATAACTGAAATCATATGAAGCATTTTCTGTGACAAAAAGTTGTTAAAGTAAAAATCAATAGCAAGTATAAATAGACTATTCATTTTTTGGAATTGAATCAGCACACTTTTAATAATAAATAACTCATATTAAAGTATGAATATTAAGTATCTAGAAAATATTTCCAACTGAATGAAAATGAAAAAGTTAAATATTCATGGGATGTAGCAAAAGCACTACCTAGAGAAAATTTTAAGAATGAAAATATCTGCTAGAAAAGAAAAAAATTAAACTGATTTCATAATTTACTTTCAAGTCCTCAAATATAGACAAAAGAGTAGGAACTAATAAAATAGATAACTCAATAACAATAGAAACATTTACTAAACTTAGAGTAGTTTGATATTTTCATAAAATTAATAAAATCTTAGCACGACCAACATAGAAAAATAAAAGAGAAAATACAAACCACCACCATTTGGAACATCATTAGATCCAAGGTGCATGAAAAGGACAGTAAGAGAATAATAAAAACAGCTTAATGTGTAATATCAATAAATGTGAACACATAGATTAAATGGAAAGATTCCATGAAAAATAGCTTACTGGGGCTTTCCTGGTGGTCCTGTGGTTAAGAATCCTTCTTGCAATGCAGGGTACACTGGTTTGATCCCTGTTCCAAGAAGATTCCATACGCAGCAATTTAAGCCCAAGGGCCACAACTACTGAGGCCCAGCGCCAAAGCCTGCAATCCAGAGCCTGCTTGCTGCAGCTCCTGAAACCCGAACGCCCTGAGCCCACGCTCAGCAACAAGAGAAGCCGCGTAGTGAGATTACCGAGCACTGCAGCTAGAGAGTGGCTATCACGTTCTGCAACTACGGAAAGCACACTCGCAGCAAGGAAGACCCAGCACAGACCAAAATAAAAGCAACAAAATAAAATCCCTCTATCTGCAAAGGAAATTGGAGTTGTAAAATTTAAAGTTTTTCCCCAAAAGTCACTCTAAGTATATAGTTTTACTTGTAGATTTTCTCAATCACTAAGGAGGGAACTATTGTCAGGCTTAAAAAATATTTCCAGAGGGGGGAAAAAAAAAGGAGTAATAAGTACTTTCATTTTACTTTAAGTAGCCAGAGTGGTACAAAGACAACCAAAAGAAAATTCAAGGTAAGGAAAATTAAGGTCCAGTATTCATAAAGAGGGACTTCCCTCGTAGCTCAGATGGTAAAGCATCTGCCTACAATGCAGGAGACCCAGGTTCAATCCCTGGGTCAGGAAGATCCCCTGGAGAAGGAAATGGCAACCCAGTCCAGTATTCTTGCCTGGAGAATCCCATGAACAGAGGAGCGTGGTGGGCTACAGTCCATGGGGTCGCAAAGAGTTGGACATGACTGAGAGACTTCACTGCCGGGAGCCAGCATGAAGAATCTCACCCATGGCAAAGGTCATGAGGAAGAGGCCTGATAGGCAAAGGCGAGATCAGGACTCAAGGGACCCCCTGAACTTGCTCGAGCATCGACCCCAAACCAGAATCTGTCTGTTTTATTATTTTATGTCTTTCACCAGCTCTTCTGACATTAGCAGGGGTCTGTCCCTGACCAAAAGAGTTAACATTGGGCTTTAGTTTCTAAATCTCCTGGGCATGAAAGGAGTGTTTCAAACCCTCTGTTAGCATTCTAGTTTACATGGCAGCTTTATCCAGACTTGCAACATTGTTGAGCCTATGCAATGCCTGCTGCCAAGTTCTCACATCCCTTATCCATTGTGTTCCTGGGAGTGCATATAGTCAGGATGTAGAAGCAAGTAATAGCCTTAGCATTAGCAACATTAGACTTTGAGTTAATAAGTTCTTTCTTTGCTGTAACCTGCTGAATCTTTGCTCCATAAAAATGTAACTCTGTACTTTAAGGGTGATGCAGGCTAAGAATTTAAGAAGAAACACTTTAAGGGAAAATCATTGTTCTGGTGTTCTAGCTGACCAACCTTTATCAAAAGGAGGTCATGGAATATCAACAGGCCTCTGGAATAAAAGATGATGTACAGAAAATAAGACTTTTGCAGGAAGGAACCTGATATCGATGAAAATTATTACTGATGGAATGTTGAGTTGACTCTGCATTTTTCACCTGCTTATGTATAACTCAGGGTATAAAAGCCCCGAGAAGAATAACGTAATGGGCCTCGCTCAAAGAAGCTTGGTCACCCCCTGTCTCTTTCTTTATCTATCTTTCTTCATTCACCGACGTCGTCCATCCTGAGGATATCCCTGGACTCTGCTGAGGCTGGACTTCGGCACTTCACTTTCACTTTCATTCAAAAAGATACTATAAAATTTGCAAGTAAGTAAAATACAGCAGTATTCAAAGTTCATAATATATCCTGGTCAAGTGTTATCACAATGAAATCTTTTATCATTGAAGAAACATGAAGTATTTCCTGAATGTAGAAAAGTCAGTTAGCTAAAACAATACCCATTCATAATAAAGTTTCTCAGTGAGTAGAAACAGAATTCTCTCAATAAAGGGCATCAATAAAACAAACAAACAAAAAATACATAATGACTTACATTATTCTTCACGGTGAATTATTAGAAGCTTTTCAAGAAAAAAGGAAGGATGTCCTCTTGCATACTTATACTCCACATACTGCTGACATGTAAAGCCTAAAAATACAAGTAAAAGGAATCAAGAGCACGAATGTGAAAAGAAAGAGGTAATCTGTATTTACATGCACACAGTGTGTGTATACACAGACAATTCAATGATATCTACCACACAAACATTAAAAATAATAGTTAAATTTAACATGGTGGCAAAATACAAGTCCAGTATAAAAAAATAAGTGCAGTTGACCCTTGAACAACTTGAACTGCATAGGATCACTTATACACTAGTCTTTCTAAATCAATATACTGAAAATTTTTTGGAGCATTGCAACAGCTTGAGAAAGAACTCATTAAAAACTCATAGATGTACTACGTAGGCTAGAAATATCAAAATATATGTGGTCTGTAGTTCATACTTCTACAGGCATAAGGTAAGTGAAATTTAAAATACAACCCATGCTGTGTTAGTTTTTGTTCTGTTTGGTAACTTTGTTTTCAAAAACCTGCATGACTTTCCACTTCCTCCCTTTCCCCACCTTTTCCCTCCACTTCTTTCTCCCTCATTCTTAACTGAAGAAACAGTGTATCTGCCTGTTTTCACATGTAAATAATGTTTCCAAAATTGTTTCATGACTATAACTGTAGTACTGGATACCATTCAATTTTACAGACTCATTCATTAGTGCGTGTGCTTGGCCACTGTAAAGCAACCGCACTGTTGATTATCAATGCATGAATTGTTATACCTGCAATTAAATATGACTTTCTGTTTCACATTATCTTTTCATTTTTGGTGTCAAGTATTGGTCATATGTATAACATCTATAGTGTTTTGATGTATCATATAAGACAATATTGATGGAGGTACTGACAAACAATTAATCTTGCAAACAGATGATGTAAATTGGTCGTATTGATAAATACAGTTCCATGAATGTATTTTATCTTCCTTACAATTTTCTAACAGGACTCTTTTTCACTGTAGCAATAAAGTTAATTTAAAACTATTTTTATGACAAGCAAGGGACCAAAAGTATGCAAAACTATCTTAGAAAAGAACAAGATTAGAAGACTTATGTGACTTCCTCCCCAGGTTTTCTGTAAAGCAGTTAATGCAGTTGGTATCAATGTAATGATAAACAAATCAATTATTAGGACATTGTAGAAAGATCAGAAAGAATCATATGGCTGACTCTTTACAAGCATGCTACAACTATTCATTGGGAATAATAATCTTTTGAAGAAATTCTACTAAAATATTTAAATAGGTATGAGGAAAGAGAAATAAGCCTCAAACTATAGGTCATATCAAACAAAATTTATTTATGTGCAATTCTAGACCTAAAAACAAGAGGTGATATATAAACTTTCTAATGGGAATCATGTGAGAATACCTTCATGACCTTGATATAAGCAACAGATGCTTATTCAAGATACACATACACGGACGTCCCTGATGGTAGAGTGGATAAGACTCCACCTGCCAGTGTGGGGGACACAGGTTGGATAACTGGTCTGGGAAGATTCCACATGCCTTGGGGCAACTAACCCCACGTGCCACAACTACCGAGCCTGTGCTGTAGGGCCTGCAAACCACAAGAGATCCTACCACAATGAGAAGCCTGAGCAATGAGAGGGCAGCCCCTGCTCACGGCACCGAGAGAAAGCCCTCACACAGCAGTGAAGACCCAGAGCAGCCAAAAATAGTTTAACTTAAAAAAAAGATACACATTCAGAAAACCAGCAGTCACATAAAATGAAAACTTCTGCTTATCAAAAATAGCATTCAAAACCTAAATAAGAACATATAAGTAAAATGTGTATTAGACAAACTCTCTCTTGAACATAATTTCCCACAACAGAATAATAATTATAATAATAGGGCAAATCTAAAAAATGGATAAAATACTTGTGCTGTCACATTACAAAAGATGATACAGAACTGATTGATAAAATCAAGAAAAAAGTACTCAGTATTAACAGTGACCAGGAAAATGTAAATTAAACCCGAAATTCAGTACCATTTCACACGCACCACAGAGCATCATAAAACTGACAAGGTTTCCAATATGTTGGCAAGCATGTGGAACAACTGGATATCTAATATATCATAGGAGACAGTGTAAAATAGCACAGCCCCATTTTTAAAACCATCTGCATTTGCCAAATAAGTCCATTTCAAGCATTTTTACAAGAAAAAATAAAATTTGGGTACACAAAAGACCTCTACAGTATGTTGCATAACAACATTGTTTATAATAGTCACACAACTAAAAGCGATCCAAATAGCCAAGAGCAGAATGTATAAGACAATTTTGATATATTCACAGAATGCAATAATCATCAGCAATTGACAAAGAACAACCTACTTGATACTCGCAGCATGAATAAATCTCAGAACATCATGCTGAGTAAAAGAACTCAGACAACAAAAAAAAATATATCCTATATGAATGAGTTATTTGAAAGTGAAGATCAAGCTAACTTTATCATGTTAGAAATCCTGACAATGGTTGAATTGAGGGCTGAAAAGAGGATTGATTGAAAATATGAACAAAGGAATTGTCTGAGATGATGGAAATGTTTTATATATTGATTAGATGGTGGGTTATAAAGAAAAATACATTTGTCAAAACTCAAACTGTATATTTGTTATCTATCCATTTAACTGCATTAAAAATATTCTTTAATAAATTATACAGAAGATGTAAATAGATATTTCTCCAAAGAAGACATACAGATGGTTGTGAAGCATATGAAAAGATGCTCAACATTGCTAATTATTAGAGAAATGCAAAGCCAAACTCAATGATATCACCTCATATCAGTAAGAATGGCCACCATTAAAAAATCTACAAACAATAATAACGGAAGAGGGTGTAGAGAGAAGGGAACCCTCCTACACTGTTGTTGGGAATATAAGTTAGTACAGCCACTATGGAAAATAGGATGGCGGTTCCTTAAGAAACTAAACATAGAACTACCATGTAATCCAACAATTCCACTTCTAGGCATATTTCTGGAGAAAAACATGGTTTGAAATGACAGATGCATCCCAAGGCGCATTGCAATGCTTTTACAATAGCCAAGACACGGAAGCAAACCTAAATGTCCATCAACAGATGAGTGGATAAAGACTCTGTGGTGCATATACACAATGAAATATCACTCAGCCACTGAAAAGAATGAGAGAGCGCCACTTGCAGCAACATGGAGAGATCTGGCGATTATAACAATAAGTGAAGTGAGTTAGAGAGAGAAAGAAAAATATCACATGGTATCTCTTATATGCAGAATCTAAAAATATGCAATAAACTTATTTACAGAACAGAAACAGACACACAGAAAATGAACATAGGGTTACTGGAAGGGAAGGTAGTAGAGAGGGACAGCTAGGAGTATGGGGTTGACAGGCACACACTGCTGTATTTAAAATAGATAACTAATAAGGGCCTACTGTACTGCACAGGGAACTCTGTTCAATACTCTGTAATAACCTAAATGGGAAAAGAATTAGAAAAAGAATAGATGTACATATAGATGCATTATATATATATATATATATATATAATGGAATCATTTTGTTGTATACCTGAAAATAGCACAACATGGTTAATCAACTATAATCCAATATAAAACAAAAACTCAAAAAGGAATAAAGTTAAAATAAATAAAAATGATGTAACTGTCACAGTATATCTTTATACATGACAATATTTATGGCACAATATATATTTGTATAGCAATATATAGAAATAACAATGAATATTAAAAGGAAAAATTTTAATTACAGACTGCTAAGATATTATTTTTCCCTATAAAGCTGAACATAATGTGTAAATATGAACATTTTTAAAATTAGAAAAAGAAATATATGTGGTAAAAACTTTAATTATTGGGGTTTGAAGTAATTGATATTCTTTCTCATCTACTTCATAATTTGAACTCAATTAAATGATACATCTATACATCCAGGAAACAAATGGAAACATGTCTTCTGTTACTTATGAAGCCCGGCTTGAGAATGTAAGTTAGGCGAGTGAGGACAGTGGACCCTGGAATACCCAACCCTGAATTAAAGGCCTGTGTTTACCTAGTGACCGTCAGGGCCAGCCACCCACCTGCCCCCGCCCGCAGGGCGGGGCACTTCCCCCTGAAAGGCCTGAATGCCACCAGGAGATGAGCACACAGGATGGCTTGAGGAAAGAAAGCTTTCAAAACAGAAGATGGACAGAGGGAGTGTGGAGGTGGGGGAACGAGGAAGTAAATGAGAGAGGGAGAAAAGGGAAAAAAAGAGGCTCAGTGTGGCTTCGGCTGACGGAAAGATTTGCCAGAACCATCAAAATGTATAGCCTGGAGAAGTCTCATTAAATGTGCTTCTTTTTCAGCCAACTGCTTCAAAATGACTTAAGTATGAATGTCTTCAGGTGGGCTACACGTGCTCCAATTTACCGTAAGCACTCCAACTCCCTTTTTCTGATCCTGGATTTAAATCGTATATTTATTTTTACCTGTCAGGCACCCACTGGCACTGCTAATTATTACGCAGATAAGTAAGTGTGGATCTGTTGATAGCAAATGAAACTAGACGTATAAAAAATAAAAGAGATATTGACAAAGTTCAGATTTATTAAGAAAAGGTATGATTTTGGAAGCTTGCTTTCTGTCTGCCTAATTATTGCAATTGTCTCTGTTTCAAAGGCCCTATACTGTCTGCTGAATATTCTTTTTGTCATTTACCTATACTATTTTTATTGGCCACTAATAATGGAAAGATTTCTTCAATCTAGAAGATGGTCTTTCCCCATATCTAAATAATAGGTGACAAGCAAGCAATTGAAACAGACCTTGACAGCTGCAATCTGTATCTTCCACACCGGTTTAAAATGGCTAGTAAGTGGGCAGTGAAATCCATCTTAAAAACTATCGAAGGTAATGCCTGCTATTTGAGGAAAGTTTCAGAATCTGAGTTATATCTAGAAATGATTCCTGAAAACATAGTTATATTGTGGTCCCAACACTTCAGTCCTCTGCAGTTTCACCTCTCATACTCTATGCTGTGTTGGTAAGACAGAGTCTTTTGAGGCTTTGAAAGTGTGTCTGTGACTTAAGAGTCTTTTCTTCCTTTGGCAGTCAGTATATTTTATTTAAACAGTGGGCTTCAGCACCGTGCTGACTCCTTTGTAAATTGGAGGAAAGCCTTTGGGTTAAAATAATCTAGTGAATCAGTCCCTATTCAAGCTCTATTTTTATGCCCCACAACTTAAACATTAGCTTTGATCTCTATAACCATTTTATGTACTTCTTCACATTATTTAACTTCCTTTTCATTTAATATGAAAAAGAATCTTCACAATTACTTACCATAGCAACCACTGCAGAAGTCGATTCAAATGCCAAGACTGGCACAGAGTTCACCGTTGATCTAATCATGCCAAACGGTTTGCAGCATGACCCTGTGTACTCATTTTAAGGCTTTTGTATCCTGATGAGAACAGTGAATGTACCAGAAGTGGAATTTGTTTTTAATCAGCACATACAAATATCACCACTGTCATCATCATTATCAACAACAATGATAACAGCAAAAACTATCTGAAGTGCTTCTATATAGTCTCCAATGCTATACTTCATGGAACATTCTAGTCCACATTAAATTGTGAAATATCGACTGCATGATGATAAAAACATGTTACCAATCCATATACCATATGCACACATACACCCATCACTGAGTGGTGTGCAATACACAAAGGAGAAAAATACATGTAATGTATATATATATATATATATATATATAAATATATATATATATAATACACACACACACACACACACATATACGACTTCCCTGGTGGCTCAGACAGTAAAGCGTCTGTCTACAATGAGGGAGACCTGGGTTCGATCCCTGGGTTGGGAAGATCCCCTGGAGAAGGAAATGGCAATCCACTCCAGTACTATTGCCTGGAAAATCCCATGGACAGAGGAGCCTGGTAGGCTACAGTCTATGGGGTTGCAAAGGGTTGGACACGCTGAGCGACTTCACTTTCACTTTCTTTCATATACATATATATATACACAGACTTTTCATAAAATTATAAACAGATCGTTTTAGAAGGAACATGATTTAAAATTTTTTATTAACTGGGTGACAACATATTATATATTGTTTCTATGCATATATATACATGATTTTAACATACTTTACTTTTCAATTTCTCTTTATTGTTTGCTAGAATCCTTTACTTCATTTATATTGCTTTTGAAGTCTTATATTTTTCCACAAAATCTTCATGCAGCTGATTATGAAAAGGGTGGCTACGTTTTCTAGTGCTATCTTGCCTTAAGATGCAACTAACTTTACTCCTTCCCTTTTCCTACTCTTCACTGACACACACACACACATGTGCACAGGTGTGTATCTGATCCATCTCTATGTGTGATGAGGTTTTGTCCTAGTCCCTGAAAAAGCATCAAAAGCAAGAGAAATACAATCTGTATTCTCATGGAACTTGAACTATTTTAGGGAGATAAACATTAGATCTAATAACAGATTTCAACTGTGATAGTTGCAGCTCTCTTTCACCCAACTGGATGTCTATTAATTTGGTTTTGGAGAAATTAATTAATTTGCTTGTCCTCCAAAATTTACATGTTTTCTACTCATGTTGATATTTGATAAGTTGGAAAAGAAGTGGTATAATATCAACTGATAAAAGGCGTGGGTGGAGCTTTCTAATACTTCTTTGATACCAAATAGTGATGTTAATGATAAATTTCAAAGAGAATGATATCAATAATAATTTTCATAGAAGTATTTCTGGTTTTAAAATACTGAAGGAAAGATGAAGTGTAAGTTTTGGATTGTGAGTCGTACAGCTAATGGTGACAACCTGCTATGGAGATTATTTTTTAAATCGAATATGATACAAAAGGAGCTGTTGTGTTAAAAAATGTTACATTGTGTACACTTAAAATTAAGTTATGTAGGACAAAAATCAATGCTCCTGAAGCTCCTAATTTTCAGATAGTTGGAAAATTAGTATACTGATTTTTAAATGCAAAAAATAAAGTGAATAAAAATGCCTAAAAGGCAGGGGGGAGATCAAGATGGTGGAGAAAACGTGGAAGTCACCTCCCCACATGAACATGTCTAAAACACGTATATATGTGGAACGATTCTCATGGAAAGGTCATTGGAAATAGTAGAAGCACCCTTGTACAATCTAGGATACAAGAAAGATATGCATGTAATTAGGTAGAATGGAAGGAAAGCATCAGGCCCGGACCTGTGTGCCTGGCAGGGGACTCAGGGAAAAGGGAAACCACTCACGTGAACACTTACCCTGAGGAGAAAGTGGTTTGAGCCACAGACTGTTCATCCCAGTTCTGGGCTCCTAGGCAGAGGAGACAAGCCAGCCCTGTTGGATTCTGGAAGAACCACTGGGGCAGAGAGGAAGGCTGGAGAAGGCTAGACTGCCCTCCCGAGGGATGTGCAGGGGCTGGCTTGGCCCTGGGCAGGGCATAGGGGGGTCTGCCTTAACAGCGGCTACCTGCCTGAGCCCCCCAGCCCACCCCGTCCTAGATGAGCAAATGCCCAGCCCGGCTCACTCCATGTCACAGCCTGGCCCCGGCCCTAAGGCGGCCAGGACTTAGGAAGAGCCTGCACCTAGACATGCAGAGGCAAGCTAAGGCATAACCCAGGTGGGGCAGGGCGGCCACTGTGGGCGCTAACTCAAGCAGAGCCGCAGAAGCGCCCCAGGCTTCTGAGGACAGTGGGGCCGTCAGAATTCCCGTGATCATCCCGTGCCCTGGCCCGATTGGACACTCCAGCCCCACTCACTGCAAACCACAGCCTGGCGCTCCATCTGCGGTGGTCACAACTGGAGGCAATATATGATCAGGGGCTACGTCTAAGTGAAGCTGCAGACACCCACATGGGCAGAACACGGGACCTCTGGAAGTGCATAGGCCCTACTTACTTCTGGAATCCCCTTTCTTAGGGGAAACCGTCCTGGTCACCTGGAGGAGGAGAAACACAAACTTCCAAGGATCAAAGGCAGCTCAAGCCCGAGGCTCAGGGCTTCAGCTCCAGCCAGTCGGGACCAGCCCCTTCCCCTGACAGACTGATGATGGGCACTGTCCCGCCTCCCACCCCCACAGTGGGCGGCTCCTCCACCAAAGTGACAGCTGCCAGCCCTCAGGGGAGTGACGTGATTGGCGTCCACATCAAATGCGGCGCTCCCACCAGAGGCACTGAGCGTAAGGAGTCTACACAGGGATGGTCCCACATAAGAACACCCCTCCAAGACCACAACAGGTAACTTTCACCTAAATCATAGAGGCAGAGAATAAGAAAGAGGAATCACTCAACTGAAAGAGCAAGAAAAAAAACCCTGAAAAAGTCATGAAATAGAAATTTAAAATTCACCAAAGAATTCAAAACATTGGTAATAAAAATTTTTCTTACTGAATTAGGGAAGAGAATTGATCTAAACACAGCTCATTTAAACAAGGAACTAGAAAATATTGAAAAGATCTGATAAAAAATAATTAATCCAATGTTTGATATAAAATGATCAACTGACGCAGAAGAATGAATAAGTGACATCACATCCTCCTAAATGAGAAGAATTAATATCATTAAAATGTCTATACTATTCAAAGTAATCTACAGATTTAATGCAATTCCTTCCAAAATACCCAAGACATTTTTCACAGAAGTAGAGCAAATAATTATATAGTTCACCACCAGTACCACCTGGAAAGCCCATATGAAACCACAAAAGATAACAAATTGGCCAAAGCAATCTTGAGAAAAAAGAAAAGAGCTGGAAGCCTTGCAGACTATTCTACAAAGCTACACTAATCAAAAGAGCATAGTGTTGGCAAATAAAACTGGCACACAGATCAATGGAACAGAATAGGAAGCTCAGAAATAAATCCGTGCACCTACAGTTAATTAATCTACAATAAAGGAGGCAAAAATATACAAGTAAGAAAAAAACAGCTTCTTTAACAAGTGGTGCTGGGAAAACGGGGCAGCCACATGTAAAACAATGAGATAGAACATTCTATCACACCATATAAAAAATAAACTCAAAGTGGTTTAAAGTCCTCAATGTAAGATGGAAACCTTAAGCTCCTAGAAGAAAGCATAGGCAGAACACTTTTTGATCCAAAAAAAAAGTTATTATTTATGTTCAACCTCCTAAGAAAATGAAATAGAAGTAAAAATTAACAAGCAGGATATAATTAAACTTACAAGTTATGCACAGCACAGGAAACCATCAACAAAATGAAAAGACAACCTACAGAATAGGAGAAAATATTTGCGAATGATGTGACTGACAAGGAGTTAATATCCAAAATATACAAAGTGCTCCTACAACTCAATGTCAAAAAAAATAGTAAAAAAAAAATAGAAGACATGAACACACATTTTCCAAAGAAAATATACAGATGGCTAATAGTCTCATGAAAAGATGTTGAACATCACTAATTATTAAAGAAATGCAAATCAAAACAATGAGATATCACTTCATGCATGTCAGAATGCCTATTATCAAAAAGTCTACAAATAGCAAATGCTGCAGAGGGTGCAGATAAAAGGAAACCCTTGTGCAATGTTGCTATTCAGTCTCTATGTTGTGTCTGACTCTTTTGCAACCCTATGGACGGTAGCCGCCTGACTCTTCTGTCCATGGGGTTTCCAAGGCAAGAATCCTGGAGTGGGTTGCCATTTCTTTCTCCAGGGGATCTTCCTGACCCACAGATCCAATTTGTGTCTCCTGATTGGCAGATGTATTCTTTACCACTGAGCCACCTTGGAAGCCTTGTACACTTTTGGTGGGAATATAAATTGGTTCATCTGCTGGGAAGGGAGGTGGGAGGGGGGTTCATGTTTGGGAACGCATGTACACCCGTGGTGGATTCATGTCAATGTATGGCAAAACCAATACAGAATTGTAAAGTAAAATAAAAAAATAAATTAATTAATTAATATTAGTTAAATAAATAGGATATTTAAAGTAAAAAAAAATAAAATAAAAATAAATTGGTTCAGCCACCATGAAGAACAGTATACAGTTTTCTTAACAACAAAAAATTAAACATATGATCCAGCAATTCTACTACTGGGTATATATTCAGATAAAGTGAAAACACTAATTTGAACACCAATGTGAAAAGATACCTGTACCCCAACGCTCATAGTAGCAGAAACAGCCAAGTGCCCCTCAAAAGATGAATGGGTGAAGATGCTGTGTGCATATACGCAATAGAATATCACGCAATAGAATATCACTCAGCCGTAAAAATTGATGAAAATCTACCATCTTCAGCAGTGTGGATGGCCCTAAAGAACACTATGCTTGTTGGAATAAGTCAGACAGAGAAAGACAAGTATTGTGTGAGATCACATGTGGAATCTAAAAAATATCCAAACGAAGTGAAGTGAAGTGAAAGTCTCTCAGTCATGTCCTACTCTTTACGACCCCAGGGACTATACAGTCTGTGGAATTCTCCAGGCCAGAATACTGGAGTGGGTAGCCTTTCCCTTCTCCAGAAATCCAAATGAATGTATAGCACAAGTAATAATAGCTATATCTTATAATAATCCATAATGGACTATATAAAAAAATACTGAATTACAATGCTATACATTTGAAACTAATACTGTAAATTAACTATACTTCAATAAAAAGAAAAAAAGAACTTGAAAGGCAATCAACTGCTGAATAAAAATAGCTATGCTTTTAAAATGTGATGTTAACAAAAGAGAAAAAGCTATGTTTAAGTAAGTCCTTGAAAGGTTGATCAGAAGTAGGAAAATTGAAAGCACGGAAGTAAAATGTGAAAGATAGACAGAGGGACAGTGTTCACTCACTTCTAAACCTGATCATTTAAAAGAAGAAGGCAATGATGATGATATTTCTGAGGAAAAATTGCTTTCCCTTTGAAAAAAAAGGAATAGCTAGATACTGACATTAAAGACGTGTATGAGGAGTTTTCCAACCATAAGGTTTTGATGTGGTTGGATAGCTGCTATTTCCATTATGCTGATGAGAACATCTCTTAAAACAGACACAGTCTCTATTGAAATAATGATATCACACCTCACAATGTCCACAAATAAAGTGCAAGAGGCTCACACGTATGATTAGCATATTTCCCCTCACTCTAATTCAAATAGAGGCTTTGTCTATAGAATAAATAGAGGTGAAAAAAATCCGTTTCCTTCAGGTTTAGTATTCAACTTTCAGTTTACATTCGGAGAAAAGCTGTCTGTTTATGCGAGGTTATTCATAGGCTTCTTTTCATTTTGGTGACCTGAGCATTTCTGTGGACTAAATGGCAACCCACTCCAGTGTTCTTGCCTGGAGAATCCCAGGGACGGGGGAGCCTGGTGGGCTGCCGTCTCTGGGGTCGCACAGAGTTGGACACGACTGAAGCGACTTAGCAGCAGCAGCAGCAGCAGCCTGAGT
Organism: Oryx dammah; assembly: GCF_014754425.2. Taxonomy (NCBI): domain Eukaryota; kingdom Metazoa; phylum Chordata; class Mammalia; order Artiodactyla; family Bovidae; genus Oryx; species Oryx dammah. The sequence continues at coordinate 6,853,865 of NW_024070189.1, forward strand.
GGTTCAGACAGTAAAGAATCCACCTGCAGTGCAGGAGACCAGGGTTCTATCCCTGGGATGGGAAGGTCCCACGGAAAAGGGAAAGGCAACTCACGCCAGGATTCCTGCCTGGAGAATTCCATGGATAGAGGGGCCTGGAGGGCTAAAGTTCACAGGGTTGCAAAGAGTAGGGCATGACTGAACGACTAACATTCACACTTTCAAACATTTCTGTAATACTAATTTCACGTAAGTCTGCTAAAAAGAGTGATAGCACAGTTTGACTTGTACACAGTAACCTTATTCAGAATATGATTAATTCCACTCTGCAAGCTGACAAAGTACAAGAATCACAAGCTCCAAGAAGTCTTTTGTGCACTTCCTCATTTTGGAGACAGACACAGATGTCATTTATTACCAGCTCCTTTTTTGGACCTCACTGCCCAATTGCCTTCTATGATATTCCGATTCCTAAATATGATATTCACATTTTACTTTGCTCTATATAGATAATAAGAAGCAACTTGGAATTTGAACATCACAAGACAAATAAAAATTGACTTCGTTTTAAACACTCTTCTGTTCCATGTTCTGATTTCATAAAGTTTCTTTGATTTATCAAAACAGAGTTTGCAGTCAACTTTGAAGAGGTCATTTAAATTAAAACTGCTCCTTAATTACTTGAAGTTCCTTATATACTGGAAACACAGAAAGAAAAAAAAATTAGGACTTATTTGAAGTTGAATATCTTATTAAGTTCAATGGTACTTTTAGAAAAATTCCCTATAAGGAAGTTTCCCAAGATACAGGCTCTCAAGTTAAAGATCAGCATGGAGAAGGTTTATTAGGAAGTGTTGTTGAGATAACCCCCTGTGGAAGAAACAGAACTGGCCAGGAGGTGAAGGAGGGAAGTTACACAGTCTCAGGGACGGTCTCAGATGACAGCAAGAGGAAATGCAACCTTAGTACGGACTACTGGAATTATTCCATGGGGGTCATTAGATGTGAACTGATCTGAGATGGGGATACCACTTATGGAAAAGCAATTTCTTTCCAGCCAAGATGGTGGTAGAGAATTTTGAAAGCTAAGGGCCATTCCCAACTCCAATTGTGAAGTTGGATCTGGGTGGCTCATCAGTGTTGAATACAGTCCTCTCTTTGAACAGCTTGTGGATCAAATATCTACCTTCAGATAGTGGTGTTGGCTGAATACCCCTTGAAAATTAAAGACAAATCCATACCTGGATTGAGTATCTACTCCTATCACAATAAATCACTTCCCCTTCATGTGGAAGGGGTGTAATATAGTCAACTTGCCTCTAAATGGATCGTGGGTCTCCTTTTTGTTTGCTACCGTATTAGGACTGCAGCCTTTGTATCTCCTACTGGGCAGTAGGACATTTGGCTACAGCAGTAGTTATATCTGCCCTCAAAAGTATTAATAGGAGCCTGTGATTCAGGGCCTATGTATAGCCACTATTCTCGCTGCATAGCAACTGTGCTGACACAGAAGTGGCCTATTGATACTGACCACCGGAACCACCAGTCTACCCTATTGTTTACTGGCCCCTCTGTTGCAGATACACTATGATGGATGTAAAACACTTTCACTATAAGAACCCCTTCTCATATATCAATCTACACATTTTTACCCCAGAGTTTATTTTCTCTCATTTTATTTTTTTTATTTTTTATTTTATTTCTCCCTCCAGTTACCTGACCAGGCAGTCAAGCAATTTGCTGCTCACGAGTGTACATAAATTTTAACTTAGGGTCATTCCCCTCTCCACATGGGTACAACACTTAAAGCTGTACTCAGCTTGAGAATTTCCTACAAACCGTTATCTTTTAAGACCCTCTTTTGTTGGGGCTGTATTGTGGTCACTGGCCATGAATGACGGTGGCTTCAGGGTACTAAGCTAATCCACCCTTGAACCAAATTTAGGTGTGGCCTCCCTATCAGCTGGTGATAAGAGATCAAACCGTCAGATGCATAGTCATGAATTTCACAGGCACTGAGGCAACAGTAGAAAACCTGGGAGTCTGCGATGTCTGTTCATGCAGCTTGTATGTGTCCTCTGGCCCTGATTAGCACCCTTATGCAGTTTCTAACCTATAGTTGCTTGCTGCTGAGCCTGTCCAACTTTACAAATATGCAAGTCTGCTAGAAATTGACTCAAAACTCTTTTGGCTGCATAGTTACTTGGTGTAACTGTGGTAAGTCTATCTTCACCAGGGCTTTGTAGCCTGCAAATGACTATTTTTTTTCAAATGTCTGTAATTATTTACTAAAGATGAAAGTGTGAAAAGTGTTAGTCACTCTGTGGTGTCTGACTCGTTTGATCCTATGGAATGTAGGCCACCAGGCTCCTTTGTCCATGGAATTCTCCTTGGGTTGCCTTTCCCTTCTCCGGGGGATCTTCCCAACCCAGGAATCAAACCCAGGCCTCCTGCATTGCAGGAAGATTCTTTACTGTCTGAGCCACCAGGGAAGTCCTGTATTTATTTCAGAACTTGAAGGGTATGTACTGTGAGTCTCCTGCTGGAGTTTGTGATAAATTTCTCCTGGTGTCTTTTCTTGGTGTGGAAAAATTGGAAGGCTTAGGATTTGCTGGATCACATGGCTGAAGCTGCTCGGCCACTTGCCCTGCAGTTTGGACCTGTTATAAAGTAATTTCCTCTCTAAGCCTGAAACCTGGAAATCTTTTGTGTCACCTGGTTTATGGGTTAGAACAGTATTGTCAGATTGAATCCAAAGAGTTCTAACAGACATTGTATATATCACTCTTTGTGGTGTGAGGGTTCAAATGAAACAATATATGCTTTATTTTGGAAGGATTATCTGGCATCCCCAGACTTTTAGACCCTAACATAATCAAATGATGTAATAGATACTTAAAGCGTCATAAGATTTACTTCTCACATCTAGAGTATATATGCTTACCAGGTACTCAAAAGTATTAGTCACCTCTGGCTCATCCTGTGAAATTTGCAGTTGTGAATATTATGGCTCAGTGGGATCGTCTGTAGGATAGCAAGCTGGTACAAGTCTCTTGGCAGATGTATTTGCAAGGAATGTGAGAGCCCAGTTGCAAGACTATAAATATATAATATGTTCCATTTCAACTGAATTTGAGATGTTTTTGATTCCCCTTTCTGATAAAGATGGAAAACAATACATTTTCCAGATCAGTAGGTGCATATCATGTCTCTGAGGTCATGTCACCCTCTTCTAGCAAAAATGCCAAAGAGGACAGATAGAGGAATTAAAAGATAAGATCACTACCGCTGCAGTCTTTAGAGTTTTAAGGGCAGCACTAACTTCAGTCTTTGCTCTCAGAATTTTATATTGTCTTCATTTTCTATTTTGGTCCAGGTCAGAGAGAATTTTCAGTTTTCCAGCTGGCTTTCCCATTATAATGAAAGTCCTTATCCACAGTCCCTGAACATCCCCGCCCAACCCAAACATATATAATTACAAAGTATGTGTGATCCCATTATACCTTTGGATAAATGTATAAATAGCATATTTATTTATGCCACATATTTATTTTAAAATGTATAAATAACATCTTATAGAACTAGGAAAGTGCTCATTCTGTATGTCCACAGATCTAATGTGAGCTGGACATAAATCACAACTCAACTGCCACCTTGCTCCCACATGAGTATTCTTTAACAAGGAATCACCGATGATGCTTCAGATCCCGAGTTATCACTATCAACTAGGAATCCATATGAGTCCTAAAAATTGCAGCTTCCCTTTTACCAAGTATGTTGTTATCTGAATAAGTAATTACTATGTATACTTTTAACTGTATTTGAGGATTCTTCAGTTGTTTCCATGCTTGGAAATTGTTCTACATTCAGAATCTCAACAGAGAATTATGATCATTTTCGTTTCCTTTTTTTTTTTTTAACATATACACACAGGGATTTGCAAAAGTAATACAAGTCCTATAGACATTTATCCTAGTTTTCTCCATTGTTACATGTTACCTAAGTATAGTACAATATCAAACAGCAAGTTCTTATAACAATGTGTTCTTATAGTATTGTCATATGTGTAAATTATTGTAACTACAATCATAAAATCTTTCTATCCCCTGAAGATCTCCCACCTGCTACACCCTTAGTGTTCTTTAGTATTCCAACCTTTGAAATCTACTAATCTGTGTTCTATCTTTGCAACTTTACCATTTAAAGAATATTATAAAAATGGAATTATACAGAATGTGATCTTTTGAGATTGTCTTTTTACACTCAGCATAATGTGCTTCCGTTATATTTAAGCTACTGCTTAAATCAGTGTCACCCTTTTTATTACTGAGTTGTATCCCATGGCATGGATGTAACACAGTAAAACACTGACTTATTGAGGGACATGTTAGGTGTTTCCTGGTTTTGGTTATTACAAATAAAGCTGTTCTAAACGATCGTGTACAGGTGTTGTATGACCATAATTTTCATTTCCTGGGATGAATACTCAGAATAAAATGTATATTTTATGGCAAATATATGTTTCTTTGCATATAGACCACCAAACTATTTTTCCCAGAGTGACTGTACCTTTTTAACCATTTTATATTCCCACCAACCATAAGATATCCAATTTTCTACATCCCAACCTTATCAGTACTGAGTAGGGTCATATTTGACTCCAATTTCTACTTCTCTCTTTGTCTGCTATTCAATGAGTATGTTGCAATTTCTTATTGTAGTCTTAATTTCCAGCTCCCTAATCATTTGTGATGTTGAAAATCTTTTCCTGTGCCTAGCATATAAACATATTCATGTCCTTGGCATATAAGCACACCTATAATACTCTCTTTGGATTTTCTTTATCTATTAAATTTCGAGATTTATATATTCTAGATACAAGTGTTTTGTCAGATATACAGTTTGCAGGTACTTTCTCTGGGTCTGCAGCTTGGTTTTTTGGCCTCTTAACAGTGCAGATCAAAAGTTTTTTTTTTTATGAAACCAAATGGATCATTTTTCTTTTTATGGAGTACGATTTTGGTATCTAGCTTAAGAACTCTTTCCTAGCTCCAGTTGATATCAAATATTTTGGCAGCAATACATTTTAAGGTTTTTTGCAAGTGTGAAGTTCAGTGGAGTTCGTTTCTTTTTATGGTTTGCTTTTTATTTTTGTTTTCCTATAAATACCCAATTATTGAAACAATGATTTTGAAAAGATTGTCTTTTCTCCACTGCATTATGTTTGTACCTGTCTCATAAATCTTTTCTTCTGTATTCCTATGAGGGTGCTTCTAAGTTTCCTTTTTTGGTCCATGGATCTATGTGTCTAGCCCTGGATAAACAGCTGTCAAATTGATTTATTCAAAACTCAAACATAACTAAAGGCTTACAATGACCCCCACTAAAATGTACATTCAAGACAAACTACTAAACTTTTGCAAAAACAGGGGTTTTGTGGTCTTTTGACTCACTGTATCCATGTTCCAATCTTCCTAAGCTTTCATAATAGCTGAGGTTTCATAGTAGCTGGTTTTCATGAAAACCAGTATCACATAATCAATTAAGGGGGTTGGAACTGTTCAAAAAGGCCTATTCAAGAACACAGACAGTGTTTAAACTCTGTCACATCTCCTTAGAAAATCCCCATTTGCAGAATATTGTTATTTTAATTTTATTGGACTATACTTCCTATACAATATTATGTTAGTTTCTGCTGTACAGCAAAATGCATCAGTATAAATTGCCAACATCCGCTGGATCATCAAAAATGCAAGAGAGTTCCAGAAAAATATCTATTTCTGATTTATTGACGATGCCAAAGCCTTTGACTGTGTGGATCACAATAAACTGTGGAAAATTCTGAAAGAGATGGGAATACCAGACCACCTGACCTGCCTCTTGAGAAACCTGTATGCAGTTCAGGAAGCAATAGTTAGAAATGGACATGGAACAACAGACTGGTACCAAATAGGAAAAGGAGTCCGTCAAGGCTGTATATTGTCACCCTGCTTATTTAACTTATATGCAGAGTACATCATGAGAAATGCTGGACTGGAGAAAGTACAAGCTGGAATCAAGATTGCCGGGAGAAATATCAATAACCACAGATATGCAGATGACACCACCCTCATGGCAGAAGTGACGAAGAACTAAAGAACCTTTTGATGAAAGTGAAAGAGGAGAGTGAAAAAGTTGGCTTAAAGCTCAACATTCAGAAAACGAAGATCATGGCATCCGTTCCCATCACTTCATGGCAAATAGATGGGGAAACAATGGAAACAGTGACTGACTATTTTTCTGGGCTTGAAAGTCACTGCAGATGGTGATTACAGCCATGAAATTAAAGGACACTTATGCTTCAGAAGGAAAGTTATGACCAACCTAAACAGCATATTAAAAAGCAGAGACATTACTTTGCCGACTAAGGTTCGTCTAGTCAAGGCTATGGTTTTTCCTGTGGTCATGTATGGATGTGAGAGTTGGACTGTGAAGAAGGCTGAGTGCTGAAGAATTGATGCTTTTGAACTGTGGTGTTGGAGAAGACTCTTGAGAGTCCCTTGGACTGCAAGGAGATCCAACCCGTCCATTCTGAAGGAGATCAGCCCTGGGATTTCTTTGGAAGGAATGATGCTGAAGCTGAAACTCCAGTACTTTGGCCACCTCATGCAAAGAGTTGACTCATTGGAAAAGACTCTGATGCTGGGGAAGATCGAGGGCAGGAGAAGGGGACGACAGAGGATGAGATGGTTGGATGGCATCATCAATTCGATGGACATGGGTTTGGGTGGACTCTGGGAGCTGGTGATGGACGGGGAGGCCTGGCGTGGTGCAGTACATGTGGTCGCAAAGAATCAGACACGACTGAGCGACTGAACTGAGCTGCAGTGACACATATACATAGAACCTCTTGTTTTTGGATTTCCTTCCCGTTTAGGTCACCACAGAGCACTGAGTCGAGTTCCCTGTGCGATACAGTAGGTTCTCATTATTTATCTGTTTTGTACATGGTACCAATAGTGTATAAATGTCAGTCCCAACCTCTCACTTCATTCTACCCTCCCTTCCTCCCTTGGTATCCATTAGTTTGTCCTCTACATCTGTGTGTCTTTTTCTGATTCTCAGATAAGTTTATCTGTACAATTTTTTTTTCCTAGATTCCACATATAAGCAATATTATACAATATTTGCTTTTACTTTTCTGACTTTACTTTTTTAAATATAAATTTATTTATTTTAATTGGATGCTAATTACTTGACAATATTGGTTTTGCCATGAATCCACCACAGGTGTACACATGTTCCCCATCCTGCACCCTCCTCCCACCTCCCTCCCCATCCCATCCCTCTGGGTCATCCCTTTGTATGACAGTCTTTAGGTTCATCCGCATCTCTGCAAATGGCCTGATTGTGTTCCTTTTTATGACTTAGTAATATTCTATTATATATACGTATGAAATCTTCTTTATCCATTCACCTGTTAATGGACATTTAGGTTGCTTCCACGTTTTGGCTATTGTAAATAGTGCTGGAATGAATACTGAAGTACATGAATCTTTTTAAATGATGGTTTTCTCTCTGTATGTGCCCTGAAGTAGATTGTTAGATCATATGGTAGTTCTAGTTTTAGATTTTTAAGGAACCTCCATACTGTTCTTCATGGTGGCTGTACCAACTGAAATTCCCACTAACAGTAAACAGTACAGGAAGGTTTCCTTTTCTCCATATCCTCTCCAGCATTTATTGTTTGTAGATTTTTTGATGATGGCAATTCTGATGGGTTTGAGGTGATACCTCACCGTAGCTTTTATTTGCATTTCTCTAATAATGAGTAACATTGAGCATCTTTTCATGTGCTTGTTGGCCATTTGTATTTCTTTCAATAAATGTCTATTTAGGTCTTCTGCCCATTTTTTCATTTTTTTTTTTTAAACTGAAACAGTTGTTTATTTGTTTTTTTCCCTGTAAGAAAAATCCCTATCTCTAGGGTAGTTGTAACAAACAATTTGATATAATTCTTTAACATTGCAGCTACCTGAAACTGCACTACAGTTGAAACATACAAGTCCTTGAAAAAAATTAAAATTAATACCTAGGTAATGGAATGTGTATAAGGAGATTAGAATTGTTCTGGAATGTTCATGAGAAACTTAAAGACTGCGTGGGTCTGTGATGGCACACAATCCAGATAACACAGGAGGAAGCATTATTCACTCGCCACTGGCTGACCCCGATGGAATTTTCTTAAGCATTGAAAGCATCCCAAATAAAAAATGCAGCTCCTCAGCAAAGAATAGAAGGCCTATTGGTTCAAGTCATTTAAAGAAATCTCTGATTAACCATTACCTGACTAGTAAGACATTTGAGGAGAAAACCCCATGACCACATGCTACAGTCAATGTACTGTATAGGGCTAATCCAGAACGATCACTAAATCAGCACATAGCTAAAACAAGAAAGACCAATAACAAGAACAAGAACAAAAATCTGCCAGAGGGAGAATAGAGCATCTGATTTCCAGAGTTCTCACATTGTGTCATCAACGATATCCAGTTTTCAACCAGACATTATAAAGTACACAGAGAAACATATGTCGAATATGTTGCATACACATAGAATCAAACTAGTTCAAAAAATCTGTCTCTTAGTGGGTATAGAGACTTTAAAATAGCTAATAAAATTATGTTCAAGTAACTAAAGGATAATATACAAGGAACCAAAGTATGGACATAATACATTGTAAAACAGAGGATGAATAAAAAGATATAAATTATATTAAAACAAAATGCAAACTCTGGAGTTGAAAAATACAATAACCAAATGGAAAATTTACTAAAGACCAAAACAAAAGTTTAAGAAGAATCAACAAGCTTGGATATAAATCCATTGAGATTATCCAGTTTGAAAATCAGAATAAAAATAAGATAAAGTTGCTGAACCAGAGAGACCTGTGAAAGCGTGAAGTGTGAAGTAGCTCAGTCGTGTCAGATTCCTTGTGACTCCATGGACTGCAGCTTGCCAGGCTGCTCTTCTATAAAACTCTCCAGGCAAGAATACAGGAGTGGGTACCCATTCCCTTCTCCAGGGGCTCTTGCCCACCCAGGGATCGAACCTGGGTGTCCTGCTTTGCAGGCAGATTCTTTACCATCTACCATTAAATATGTTAAACTAAGTATAACAGTGGCCCCAGATGGAGGGGGAAAAAAAAGGGAGTAGAAATTGTTTAAAGAGATAATAACTGAAATGTCCCAAACTTGATGAAATTGTTAATCTATATATCTAAGTTACTTGACAAACCCCAAGCATAATATACTAAAAAAGATCCACAATGACTTCTGGCTTCAGTTCCTCATGTAAGGAACGTGAAAGTCATGATTCCATCCTAGTAACAAATAAAAGCTGAACAGACTGAAAATTCAGCTTTTACACAGGTCTGTATAGTCAAAGCTATGGTTTTTCCAGTGGTCATGTATGGATGCGAGAGTTGGACTGTGAAGAAAGCTGAGCACCGGAGAATTGATGCTTTCGAACTGTGGTGTTGGAGAAGTCTCTTGAGAGTCTCTTGGACTGCAAGGAGATCCAACCAGTCCATTCGGAAGGAAATCGACCCTGAATATTTGCTGGAAGGACTGATGGCTGAAACTGAGGCTCCAACACTTTGGCCACTTGATAAAGACCCTGATGCTGGGAAAGATTGAAGGTGGGAGGAGAAGGGGATGACAGAGGCTGAGATGGTTGGATGGCATCACTGACTTAATGGACATGAGTTTGAGTAAACTCCCAGAGTTGGTGATGGACAGGGAGGCCTGGTGTGCTACAGTCCATGGGGTTGCAAAGAGTTGGACATAAACGAGCAACTGAACAACACAGGACAAACCATGCCCCACGACTGGAGAGAGGGACAGGCCGATACAGAAAGCCTCGATTTACTGGAGCAGAGACTCACCCACAGAAACCAACATCGGAACCTGTGCCAGAGTAGGAAAATCTGAATTGTTATTGATAACTTGCTGAAGTATCAGTGTGTAGAAATATGAGAGTTCAGACGGGACCCACATTGTTGTGAGATTTATCTCCAGGAATCTGACCAAATTCCCATTGTAAGTACCGAAGAAAACTGCCTCTTGTTTCTGGCAGGGGAAGGAGAAAAGGAACAATTTTGAAATATGCCAGAGTACTCTGTTCTTAAAAAGGCTTACCCTCAGGGGAAACAGTCTATCATGCCAGGGTATTATCAGAGCCAAAATGACCTGGGGAAGGAAAGTACTTAATTCCAGCCTGTGCCACCTAGAGGGGAGAAAAACGGCGAGAGACACTTGAGAAGTTCATTTAAGCACATATGCTTTTGAACTTTACATGTTCACAAGTCCAGAGGCACAGCCTCACTAAAAGTCTGAGACCTAATCATAGGACTGTAATAACACACCCTCTCCTCACACCTCACTGACACATCACTAAAGGCCTATTTACAGCATTTTCTTCTAACCAGTACAGCTGTTCTCAGTATAGCAAGAAATAAAAGAGTTCCAAAGTCTGGAGCAAAAGTGAAAAGCAAGCAAACAAAAACACCCACAATCTGAAGGGACAGAGCAAGCTTTGGAACCAAACACGGCTGTGACGTTGAAAGTATCAGACCAGGGACTTCAAAACAGCTATGATAATTAATCTAAGGACGCTAATGGATAAAGCAGAGAACATGAAAGAGGAGACAGACAAGGTAAGCAGAAAGATGGAGATCACAAAGAGAGAACCAGAAGGGAGTCTAGATATAAAAACATCGCCATGCAATTAAGGATGTCTTTGATGGGCTTATAAGGAGACTGGACATGGCTGAGGAAATCATCTCTGAGGTAGAAGATGCATCAAAGAATCCTCAAAAACTGAGGAGATGAAAAAAAAAAAAGCAGAATATTCAAGAACTGTATGGCAACTACAAAGGGCCTCATACGCAGGTAATGGGAAAACCAGAGGGGATGAAAAAGGAAAAGAAACTGAAAAAATATTTGAAGCAATAAATGTCTGAGAACTTCCCCCAATTAATGTCAGACACAGTAAGTTCAGAAACATCAAAAAGGGTAAATGCCAAAACACCTACACCTAGGGATATCATTTTCAAAAGACAGGATATCAAAATTTTTATTACTAAGTGGAAAACACAGGCTACAGACTGTGTGATTCCAAATATATGGCATTCTAGAATAGGCAAAACTACGGATAAAAGGATCAGTGAGTCCAGGGCTGGTGATGCGAAGGGTAAACAGGCAAAGCAAAGAGGATTTTAGGGCAGTTAAAATATCCAGCATGATATTATAATAATGGACATGTCATTAGACATTTGTTCAGACTTGTAAAATGTACAACACCCAGAATGAACCCTAAACTAAACTAAGGTATTTAACTATGATATGCCAGTGCAGATTCACCTTTGGCTTTTTTTTTTTTTCCCTAAAGATAAAAGGGACCATTGTGACCAATGTGTGATGCTTACTATGAGTGAGTGAGGTCGCTCAGTCGTGTCCAACTCTTTGCGACCCCATGAACTGTCACCTACCAGGCTCCTCCATCCATGGAATTCTCCAGGCAAGAATACTGGAGTGGGTTGCCATTTCCTTTTCCAGGAGATCTTCCTGACCCAGGGATCAAACTTGGGTCTCCTTCATGGCAGGCAGACGCTTTACCATCTGAGCCGCCAGGGGGGCCCCGATGCTTACTATGGGGGAGGCTATATATATATGTGGGGATAGAGGGGTATTGGGAAATCTCTGTACCTACCTCTCAATTTTATTATAAACACAAAACTACTCAAAAAAAGCCACAGTCTTGAAAAAGAAAGAGAGGTCCACATTAAACATAAATACAGCATGGACAAACTGCCTAAAACCAAGAACAATAAGAAAACAATTCCTTATCACACACAAGAAGCCCTTAAACATTAAAAACTCTTATTCAGAAACCATGAGGTGTGATGTGACAGATCAAACACACTGAAAGAGAAAGATTGTCAACAAAACTCTGTGCACAGTGTCCTTCAAAAACGAAGGCTGAACTAAGCCATTGCCAGATAAAGCAAAATGGGAGAATTAGTTGCTAGCAGATTTACACTAGTAGAGATTCCAGCAAGCAGAAATTTTAAGAAATCTTTCTAAGTGAAGCAGATAAAAGCTAAAGGACAATTAAATTCTCACAAAGAAATAAAGAGTACTGGTAAAAGTACTTAGGTAACTTTGAAAAAGTAAAATATATTTTTTGAACATATGGTCCAAATGTAAGACCTAAAACTCTAAAATTAGAAGAAAACATATGAGTAACTTTGTTACCTTGTAAGCAAGGGTTTCTTAGATGTGATAACAAAGACATATACGTCAAAAGAAAAAAAAAAAAGTAAAGTGGATGTAAAATCTTTTGTGCTTCTAACTATACCATCAAGAAACTGAAAGCCAGCCCCCAGTACAGAGAAAACCTTTGCAAAATCTTATAGTTGATAAGGTGCTTATATCCAAAATATGTAAAAAACACTTGCAATTTAATAATAAAAACATAAATATTCCTATTAAAGTAGGTAACACATTTGAATGGACTTTTATCCAAAGTATATACAAAAATGGCCAATACGCATGTGAAGAAAAAAAAGGTCAACACAAGGTAATTGCAAATGAAAACCATCACATACCACTTCATATTACTAGAATGACTACAGTAGAAAAGACAGTAAAATATGTTAGAAATTGGAACACTTATACATTAATGATGACAATGTAAAGTGGTGCTACAGAAAACAGTTTTGGTGGTTCCTCAGAATAACTACATGATCCAGAAAGTCCACTCCTAGGTTTATGCCCAAGAGAAATGAAAATTGGTATTCAAAACACAAACTGACAAAGAAACTTGTACACGTTCATAGCAGCAGTATTCTGAATGGTCAAACAGAGGAAACAATCCAAATCTCCAACAGCTGATAAATCAGTTAATAAAATGTGATATATTTATGCAATTGAATATCATTTGGCTATCCAAAGGAAGCATTAATACATGGTACAACACAGATAAATCTCAAAAATATTATCAGTGAAAGAAACAAGTGACAGAAGGCCACTTGTTCATGTTTCCATTTATGTGAAATGGCCAAAGCAGGCAGATAAATAGCAGCAGAAAGTACACATGTGTTTGCGTAGGGTGAGGAGGTGGGGTGGTTAGAGAATGGCTCCTAACGTGTATAGCACCTTCCCATGGAGTGATGAAAACTTTCTAAAACTGCATTCTGTCAACGACTGCACAACTCTGTGAACACACTAAAAACTTTAAAAGAACTGATTTTTAGCATGTTAACTAAACCTCAATAAAACTATGTACATACTTTTCTTTATGATCACTTCCCTGGGTCACTAGAGTTACTTGGACTCTGTGTTGTTAGAACATATCATGTATGTTGCTATTCTAGCATTTTTTTTATACTGAATCTAAATTATTTATATAACTGTCTCCTTCCTGTAAGATCCTATCATCCCGTAAAGTTCCCGTAAGTCAATTTTTCAGGTGTTCTCTGTACTTTTATCTTAAGCACTGTACTTGGAAGTTAAAATGATAAAGGACTAGCTTCTTCAGCATTTCTTGAAAAAGTCATATTGTTTTTCCACTTTTCTCCATGAATAGCTGTTCTGACATATTATCTGTAGAACAAAATTATCTGAAGAGACGAAAGAGCCACATGATATTCATTATTCTAGAATATTGAACCTAATCTTTCTGTCTGTGTATTGCATACGTAGGCTGTTTCCAGAAATGTCCTAGGGTAGCGCTAAGTCATTTCAGTCATATCGGACTCTTTTGTGACCCCATGGACTATAGCCTGCCAGGTTCCTCTGTCCTTGGACTCCTCCAGGCAAAAATACTGGAATAGGTTGCCATTTCCTTCTCCAGAGGATCTTCCCCACCCAGGGACTGAACCCAGGTCTTCTGCATTGCAAGCAGATTCTTTACCATCTGAGCCACCAGGGAAGCCCAGAAATGTTCTACAGGTAATTACTGAAATCTGAAAAAGTTGAACAAGTGAAAAGTAAGTATCTTAAGTGAGAAAAGTGTACACTATATGATAGAAACATTAATTATGTGGACCCTCTGTCCATGGAATTCTCCAGGCAAGAATATTGGAGAGGGTAGCCCTTCCCTTCTCCAGGGGATCTTTCCAATCCAGGGATCAAATCCTGGTTTTCTGGATCGCAGGTGGATTCTTTACCATCTGAACCACCAGAGAAGCCCCATATGGATCCAGGAGTGATTTTTAATCTAATTCAATAAAAAGTAATAATTAGGACAAAAGAGAACAATAACCATAGGTCTCCAGTGATAATTTAATTTCCTATGGTGACTAGCACATCTCCTTAAGCATAAACCTTTACAAGTTTATCTTTCTTCTCAAATAAATGTGTGGAGCCTCTAGAATAAAGTATAACTTTGAGTGATTATTCTGCTTTCTATACTTCTATACAGAAGTATCAAAGATCAATAATCTATGTTGGTATCAATATTTCCTTTAAGTGCTGGAGAATCTCAGTATCTTTTGGGTCCTAAATAATCAATCTCCATGTTTTCTTTGCCTGTGATTTACAAAGACTGTGTAAGACAAAGTCGTTTTTATGATTAGATCATGACCTGACCATATACCACAGTGGAATAGACTCTGCAGTTAGCCACTCCTTGCAAATGATCCAGAGATAAGTATATTTCTGTAAACAAATCGTTTTCCTCTTACCTCAATTTTTTTGTTACCACAGAATGCTGGAAGATAATATATTTTTGTTTGTAATGTATTAACTCCCCATTCCTCGGATATTTCCTTAGTTTAATAATTTTGATCTTCATGTCTAAATATCTAAACAAATTTGCTCTGTGTTCCCTAAACTGTTCCTCTTGTTTGTACCTGTTTCCTAGACAGTTATTTATTTTGCACCAATGTCAGAAAACTTGAACTCAATTGCCATTCTTGCCTTTAGTGTCTCCTCCCATGTCTATTTCTACATCTACTTGCTATTAACTCTGTAACACTGCCCGGAATTGTCCTAGTTTTACCTTGTATTTGTTAAATTTTTTCCTATTAATACTAAGCACTTTCTTCCTCTGCTATTTCACTTCTCTAGTTTATGATCTTCCAAAAACTCACTTCTCTATGTTAGAGACCATAAAGCAACAGGAATCTTTTTTATCATTTTATTTGAGGAAAGTAATTGTTAGCACTTTTTAAAAGACACAATGAACAAAGAGTATATTTTGTTCAACAGATCTGGAAAGCAAGGTAAGAAATTTGTTGTAAGAATGAAGAGGAAAAGAGAAGACGTAGGATAAGGAGAGCAAAGAAAATAAGCTGGAAAAATACAATTTGGTGAGAACAGGATACTTGAATAACAGAAAAAAGGAGGAATGCACAGTGCAGTGTATAAGGGAACAAAGTCAAGGCATGAAAAGGCAGAGCAGACACTATATAATTGTACAAGGGGTAGGAAAAAAAAAGTCCAAAAATCAGTAAGAACAGGAAGTGAATAGAGACATGGGAAAGTTTGGAAAAAAAGATTCTGCCTTTAAAACACATAGTGAAGGCTTTGATTGTTCATTCTGTGAACTCGTCAAGAGAGTGTCTCCAAAGCCTTTGGGTACAAAATGCCTTTAGTAGATGGAGTGGGACCAAGCAGCTCCGCGTCTGGAGAATGGGCTGTCCGCTCTCTCTGCTTTGGCCCCAGCAGCCAGCACACAGCACACTATTCATAAGTGCCCCCTGTGTCCCCTGCCTCTGAGAAACTCAATGTCTCAGGTTTAGTTCAGAATGAAAAGCCATTATAAATTTTTGTCTCCATGCATATGGATAAGCTTTGGTAATAATGTGTGTTTGAAAAAAACCCACTACATAGTAGAACCTAATAGAAACTTTCACATGGCATTGTTTCCACCATGCATAATTCATAGAGAAGAAACTAGAAGAAAGGAGGCAAACACTGACTTCCTTAAGGTTTTGTTTTAGACTTTTTTCTGACTTTTAATTTATTCACTTGGAGAAAAAAAAAATTTCCTCTTGTGCTTTATTGATATTGTTTTGCAGTGAGATTTAAGTGTCATCCAGGTTTTCCTGCTTAATCTAAAATCATATTTTATATGTTAATTCTACCCTTCATTGTTGTTGTATGATTTGTTTTTAATCATCATCTTTCCAAAAACTTGATTCAGAATACAAGAACCATTATCCTTCAGTGATTCTACAATATAACGAAGCATATTCACAACACAATATTTTTCTTAAATCCATGGATATCATCATCGTATGTATTTTCAAAGTTTCATGGAATGTCTTCATGTAACTGAATTAAATATAGTTTAATTAAATTAAGCAAATTAAATTACTCATTACCAGTAATAACTTTAAGCTTTAGAACACATTTGAATTGGAAAAGAATTTGAATACCTGGCTTAACAGCTCCAATGTAGTGTGAAATTAATTTGCATTATACATATCTTATCTCTTTTCAATAAATGTGTAGATGGAAAACAGAGTTAGAAAGATGAGACTCTGAAAACCACTCTCAAAATTTATTGATTAGAAAGGGCATTTTCCATGGAGAAAAAGTGAACTAAAACATGATGACTTATTGAAGAAAAGATGTTCAATTATATAATAACATTAACTAAGGAATCATTAAATATCTAAAAATATTACTTTCTTAGAAGTCATATGTATTCTACTGTGACCCCCATATAAGCACGAGAACTATTGTTACTAATCCTAATAAACCCATTCTGAGGGGTTTAAGTAATTTGTTAAAGATGGCAAGGAATGAATGCCAGACAATAAAGCCAGAATTATAACCTTATTGTTTGATCCATTTCACCTGATATTTTTGCTACTGTGAATTTGTAACATCAAGATGACTTTTTATCTTATTTTTTAGCAAGTAAATATTGATTGATTGCACGGGAAATAGATGCCACCAACTTCTTAAGAACTGTTAAATTTCCTGTAGAATAAATACACACAAAATATGTAAATGTTTATCTTAATTGTATGAATGTAGGCAGTGTAGTGGTCAGTAATACATATAGTTTTTTTCTTCCTTGATGCTGGCAACTGGAGTACGGCTCTCTCCACAGATACATCAGGAACACAAATTCTAAAGATAACATACAAGCTTATCTGTCCTAGGGTGCTGTCATTTTATCCTAATTGACCAGCTAGTCTAAAATCTCCAGTAGATGTTATCTATAAGCTATGAAAGATCAAATATTTAAAAAGATAATGAACTAAAAATGCTGCCTCCAGAAAGTCTATTTCAGGAAAATGAGGCATTTAAAAGTCTTTGATAGATGCTTTCACCATGGAGAGTACTGAAAAATGAGATTATTTAAAAAAAGAGGAAAATTGAAACTTCTTAATAAAAAGAGGAAGAAACTAACATGTGCTTGCACACACACACACACACACACACACACACACACAGCAACCATAAAGGAACATGGAACGGCGTGGATATAACAGGTTTTCATGAGAAATGTGAGAGGGTAACGCCAGAGGTCCCCAGGCAGCAGGAGGAAATAGACTGTAAGTGGCAGAAGTTTTTTTTTTTTTTCCTTTTCTACACAAAATTAAAAGAGGCTTCTTTTAATTCTGTGTTGATGATACCTGGTTCTGCCTTGAGCTAACCAATGCATTTTTCCTATGAAAGTGTCTTCCTTTAAGCTATGTTGATGAAACTATGTATTTGCTTTGGAATGGGCCTTTCTTCATAATGGTTCCACCGAAGACTAACTTTTTTCTTTTCTCAAACCTTGGGCTGGTGATGGTTCAACAAACTGGTATTCATGGCGATTGTTTTATGACCAGGGGATGACATACCATGCGCTGTTCTATCTCAGAAATGCATATTGTGGGAGAGGGGCCTGGGGAAACTCCCTCAGCCTTGAGGAGTCTCTCTTATCTGCTCGATAGCTTTCTAACAGACATAAAACAGCTTGCTAAAAACTAGCAGACTTCCCTGGTGGCTCAGACAGTAAAGCGCCCACCTACAATGCGGGAGACCCAGGTTTGATCCCAGGTTCAGGAAGATCTCCTGGAGATGGAAATGGCAGCCCATTCCAGCATTCTTGCCTGGAAAATCCCACGGATGGAGGAGCCTGGCAGGCTACAGTCCATGGGGTCACAAAGAGTCGGACATGACTGAGCGACTTCACTTTCAAAAACTAGCAAGGGGGCACTCTTTCTGTCCCCTTCTGATGTCTGTATGTCAGAAGCTTTCCCTATCTCTATTATACTTTAATAAAACTTTGCTATACAAAAAGCTCCAAGTAGTCGAGCTTCATCTCTGACCTCGGATCAAAATCCTCTCCTCCGGAGGTCATGAATCCCAGCTTACCACATGGCTCACAGCAGCAACCTTTCATATGTCACAAAATCAGAACATGTGGACATATTTAATAGGGCCAACTTTTCCCCCCATAAATTAAAAATCACTCAATAAAATAATGTCCCTTACTAAAAGACCCCTTAGAGGTATTAAATGCATGCTTATGGCATCAATAAAGCATTGGAATGCAAAATTGACAGAAATTGGGCTTTGATACATTATCTACATTGTTCCATCTACAATATATGACAAATTGATCAATTTCAGCATACATATAACAGTTTTGTGCTTTATAATACAGAGATGAGATGAGAAAAATGGACCATCATTGCCTCTTTAGTTCTTAAGGGCTTTAAGGGTCTTATTGTATTTGCAACACTGTTCTATTTAAAGCTGTGGATGAAATATCCATCCTAGAATTTTATAAAAATTATTTATATAAATTGTATTAAATATTAGAAGAGATGCATTAAGATAATTAAATATATTACCTTATCTGATTTAGCTATGTAAATATAATGTGCCTTCAAGTCATTTTACATATGCATAATTAGTCTTAAAACTACAGAGGGCTAATAAATTTTACTCTTAATAATGTTGCACACCATTTATTTTAATTTCATCACCTTGTATATTGCCAGAGTAAAACCTCATGATAATACAGCACATGGAGCTACTGAAAATTATCCAGACATCTAAAGTTAAAGCTACTCTTAAAGAATGAAACTAGCCTATATCAATATGTTAGTGATAAAGTTAGCAATTTGGCTAAAAAAGTTGGAGGGGATCATAGTTTACTCATTTAACAAACATTAAACACTCAAGTCTTTGCTGGCACATTTCCAAGCATATAGCAGAAATGAAGATCCAATATCAGCTAAAGGAAACACGATACCCTTTAGGATCTTTTGAGTCATAAAGATTCTGTTTGAATCATGATTTCAACTAAAGAAACTCATATTTTAGTATGTATATGAAAGCTATTATATGATAGAGCACCTTATCAAAGTAAGAAGATTTACACATGATTAATAAAAGTCTAGCATTCTAATACGACCAGACTGGCTGTGTGTCCATCAGTGTCCAGTTTAGAAATTGGCTAGGCTCATGAGAATAAGTCTCTAGGCTATATACCAGACTTAAGAGTATAAAGGAGATGGATGCACCCAATGCTTAGGGCTTGGGGGCAATAGCCATAAAGATAAGACAACTTACCTCCAAACTTGCTATGATGTTCTTGTATGAAGCCATATTCTGATGTTAATTTTACTTCCCATACAGCTTTGCCTAGAGGGAGGGTTGTGAGCCTAAGTATCATGGTATATGGCCTACTTTAATACATTGGAATTCTGATTGTGATGCTTTCGTTTCTGCAAGCTTGTTTAATGTAACTTTTCTCCCAACTGATTAATCCACTATTACACAAATGATGACAAATAAGATTTCTAAATCTACAATGAGAAAAGCCTTGGCTTTTCCAGGCAATGCTATACTACAGGGTTTTAAAAATGCCCAGATTGATTCCAACTCACTGTACAAAGTCTCTATACACTGTAAAACTAAATCCACTTTCACATTCACAATAACCAGAAATAAAAAATTAGAAACACTAGAATATCAGACGATACCTAACAGTGGAAAAGACTCTGATGCTGGGAGGGATTGGGGGCAGGAGGAAAAGGGGACGACAGAGGATGAGACGGCTGGATGGCATCAGTGAGTTGATGGATGTGAGTCTGAGTGAACTCCGGGAGTTGGTGATGGACAGGGAGGCCTGGCGTGCTGTGATTCATGGGGTCGCAAAGAGTCGGACATGACTGAGTGACTGAACTGAACTAAACTGAACTGAACTTACCCTTTTATTGATAGAGCCCCAAAGAAGTGCAACACCAAAGACTGCTCAAACAACTGTGCGATTGTGCTCATTTCACATGCTAGCCAACTCTTTGAGGCTGACTCTTTCCCATCCAGACCCTGATGTTGGGAAAGACTGAAGGCAGGAGGAGAAGCAGGCAACAGAGGATGAGATGGTTGGATGGTATCATTAACTAAATGGGCATGAGTTTGAGCAAAGTTCAAGAGATAGTAAAGGATAGGGAAGCCTTGCATGCTACAGTCCATGGGGTTCAGAGAGTTGGACATGACTGAGCAACTGAACAACCACAAGCAAAGAAAAAAACAACCTGCATAGTGTGTCAGTAGAAAACAGACAGAAGAGGCAGGAAGTTGCCTGCGGGCTTTGTCACACCATCCAAATCTCACTCGAGTGCTTGTAAGTGGCAGAATTTATTGCATATCGGGGACTCTAACTGCACTAGATTCTGGGGAACATGGTCTATAGCTTTCAGACTCCACAGAGGATAACCATAAGAGAAAAAAGGCCGAATGCAGTTTGAGCTATGTCGTATGACACAGTAATTTTTGTTAATGTGCCAGAGAATTATTTTTTCCATGTGGAGACTTTAAGATTTGTGAGGATGTTTATGGTGGAATTGTCTGTGAAAGCAGTAAGTTAGAAAGTATCTAAGTCCCATCAGTGGAAGAAAAGAAAGCAATCTACGCTGGATACATAATATAGACAA
This sequence comes from Oryx dammah, assembly GCF_014754425.2. Lineage (NCBI taxonomy): Eukaryota > Metazoa > Chordata > Mammalia > Artiodactyla > Bovidae > Oryx > Oryx dammah. The sequence goes on from NW_024070189.1 coordinate 6,874,785, forward strand.
TTATACAGTAGTAGGACTTCCTGATAGCTCAGTTGGTAAAGAATCTGCCTGCAAGGCAGGAGACCTGGGTTTGATTCCGGGTGGGGAAGACCCACTGGAAAAGGGATAGGCTACCCACTCCAGTATTGTTGGGCTTTCTTGTGGCTCAGCTGGTAAAGAATTCTCCTGCAATGTGGGGACCTGGGTTCAATCCCTGGTTTGGGAAGATCCCCTGGAGAAGAGAGAGGCTACCCACTTCAGTACTCTGGCCTGGAGAATTCCATGGGCTGTAGAGTCCATGGGCTTGCAACGAATCGGACACGACTGAATGACTTTCACTTTCTTTCATGTTCATGCAGTAGTAAGGAGCAACAAATTAGATATAAATACCTGAAGAAAGACAGACATAAAATATTGTTGAGACGAAGAAAGGACTTTATGAGATATCTTTCAAAAATAGCATTTATAGAAATTTGAAAAACTATAAGTAGTATGTACTTTATGATATTCATGATTTAATAACATACTTGCATGTATAATAAAGTATATATTTATCAAATATATTAGTGTTGACCCTGTAGGAATAATACTTATTTTATTTTTATTTTTTAATATAAATTTATTTATTTTAATTGGAGGTTAATTACTTTACAATATTGTATTGGTTTTGCCATACATCAACATGAATCTGCCATGGGTGTACACGTGTTCCCCATCCTGAACCCCCCTCCCACCTCCCTCCCCGTACCATCCCTCTGGGTCATCCCAGTGCACCAGCCCCAAGCATCCTGTATCATGCATCGAACCTGGACTGGCGATTCGTTTCATATATCATTCCTGTCTCCTCCTCTGTGATAGAGATGTTTCTTAAACTATGCAATCCAATGTAGCATCCACGCTCACCACCCCCCACTTTTAATCATATCTAATCTTTCAAAAGAAGGCAGCACTATTTCTAATATCGTTCATCTATTCTTAGCAAAGCAAAAGGCCACTTTTCTTTCCCAAAATGCATCATTATTGATGTCTGAGTTCTAAATCACAGTCCCTCTTCATATTTGAGCACAAACAGATTAACTTCGGAGAAGGCAATGGCACCCCACTCCAGTACTCTTGCCTGGAAAATCCCATGGATGGAGGAGGCTGGAAGGCTGCAGTCCATGGGGTCGCTGAGGGTCAGACACGACTGAGCGACTTCACTTCCACTTTTCACTTTCATGCATTGGAGAAGGAAATGGCAACCCACTCCAGTGTTCTTGCCTGGAGAATCCCAGGGACCGGGGAGCCTGGTGGGCTGCCGTCTGTGGGGTCGCACAGAGTCGGACACGACTGAAGTGACTTAACAGTAGCAGATTAACTTGGTATTAAATAGGAAGGTAATATGGAAAGAAAAATGCATTTGATTATTTATAAATACTTGTTAAGCAAGCAAGAAAATATTCATGGCTGTTACAGTACTAGGTTCTGCAATATGTGATTGTGTTTAGATTTATATTTTCCCGTTTTCAGCATCTATGTCCTCATGGCTCTCAGCATCTGTGTTTATCATTATTATTTACCTACTGATGTATCCAGAAGGATCTGAATCAGTAGGCCCTGCCTCGACTGGGTCCTGAAGTGTCTACACAAATATCATCCTACCTGTATGCAGACAGGGCAATCTCTGGGGGTGTCTTTTAATACTTTTCCTATCAAATTAAAATCAACATAAAACCATAGTCTAGCCATGCTATCACTGACTGAACTCTTTATATGATTCTAGTCTCCAAGGAGGTTAACTTGCTACTGCCCTTTGGGATATTTTGTCATATAAAACGTTCAGCACTGATCTTTACTAACGGCAGTTTTTGCTGTTTTCCTTTATTTGTTAAACTTACTAATAGTTGCAGTCAGGGTATCCTTGATGAGAATAAGAGCATTCGGATGTGATCATATATAACATTCTACTTTGCTGCAATGACAACTTAGTCATAAGCCAGTGATGGATGGTTGGGGGGAGAAACGGATATCTACAGAGATGTTATTTTTGCTCATCTGCTTATTAAAAGCTTTCCCTGCAATGAATTTCTTTTGGTGAATGTTTACATGAGACATGAGTATAATTATACTCTGCTTTTCAAGAGGCCATATACATATGTTTAACTTGGATCTCCAATTTTTCAATTATACTCCTCAAGTCCCTGACCAGTCAGTCAAGCTACTCCCAACTACTTACAAATCAACATAGAACCATATCTGTGAGCCCGTATCTCAGCAAAATGAATGACCAGCTGCAATGCCTTAATTTCTTTTCACCGGGAATATATTCTTTCCCTGCTAAGGAGTTATACTGCATCAACCATCATCTCTTGAATGCGGCCAAAACATAATGCCAGGTGGAATTACCCCCAAACAACTCCAAGTATTATCCTTCCAAATGCACTGGATATAGGCAATTGCCTACATGGCCATGGGAGGGGGTGTGGAAGTGAAAGTGAGTGAGTGAAATGTGTGCCCTGCCTCATGCAAAATACTTGTGACTCTAGCATCTGTTCTAAAGGCATTTTAGTTACTTCAGCATGATAGTATATTCCTTTTTGCATGTCCAATTTTACGATTTGGTGAGTCAGACAATGAGAAGAGCATCTCATGGCGCACAACGCCATGATATCTATTGGTGAAGGACTGATTCTCTTTGGGGATTATTATCAAAAAGAGGAGAGTTTTATGGGGAAGAGGGCATAGATCATTTCTAAACTCTAATAAAGCACATGCTAGTTTTCCTGTTGGAGAATCTAGACATCTCATATATCATTTCTATCAGTCACAAACATTTCAAGCACCACTGGATTTGCAAGACCATATGACAAGTGACAGAGAATCTTACGGCAATGTGGACTTCTAGTAACTCCATTTCTTTCTTCTGTAATAAGGTTGCTCAGCAAATGAACCAGAGTACACACTCAAATGTGTGGTACAAGTTGCTTCTAGAATCCAAATGCTGAGTATCATTTCCTGTTTTTATTTTTAGAGTACAAACTGCAACATGTTTGTCTTAAACTGTCATGTAATATGAACAGGATGTGGACCACTGGACAATTTAAAATTTAGTTGATGTCATAGACCCTTAAACCTTGGGAGATTATGTTGCCTACACTCTGGGACATATAAATAGTAGCAAGATTTCTAAGATATTTTATTTTTCTTGCTCATCAAGTCCATTCAGCATGCGGTGACAAACACAGTGAATCAGAGTAAGACTTGGAGTAATATGAGGTAGTCCAAGTCTTTTGGGGCCTCCCAGGTGGCTCAGCAGTAAAGAATTCACCTGCACTGCAGGAGACAGAGGAGATGCAGTTTCGATCTCTGGGTCAGGAAGATCCTCTAGAGAAGAGCACGGCAGCCCACTGCAGCATTTCTGCCTGGGAAATCTTACGGACAGACGAGCCTGGGGGACTACAGTCCATGGGTCACAAGAGTCAGACACAACTTAGTGACTAAAAAAAAAAAAACACCACACCCCCAATTAGATTATGATAGATGTAGGGAAATAACATAACTCTGCCCTAAGATTAAAGAAAAACCACAGAAAAGACAGCATACTCAAGACTCATAGAAGCATACCAAGTACTATTAGAGGTATTAATTTGCTCCTGTCAAGAAACCACATCTGGGATACAGATGCAATTGGAAGGTGTTTCTGAAAAGCTACTATAATTGTTCAGCATATGTATTTCTTGTGCTCTGACCAAATAGAAGTTTGAGAATGTGAAAGTTAATATCCACCCTTTCATCTTTTAGGTCCCTGCTTGTGATATTACTCTCTGTAGGTCTTCCAGGATGTGGTATTATTTTTGGTGTACTGCTTTCATAGAAAGAGGGAGTTTTAGAGAGTTGAGCTTAGCCTTTTTCATCCCCCTAATCCACACCTCATTTATCATGGAACTAATGTGGGGATTATGACAGTTGTAGAATTTATTTGTTCATATTGTACATCTAAGAACTGGATAAAAACCACAGAGTAAGTTATGTGACCTACCAGGCACACTATAAAATTGAGCAAGACAAAATCTCAATTTATCATATCACTACCAATAGCCCCTACTTTTACTAGTGGGCCACAGCAGTATTTTGGTTCCAAATAATTTATTTCAGTTCAGTCAGTGCCAAACAGTCTCTGAAAATTTTTGGATCCTTCCTTTCCCCAAACAAATTCACTGTGGATAACAGGTTCAGATTCCCTAGAGGAAGACTGGAAGTGTTATTCTGTGTAATTGTGACAGTATTTCAAGGTCATTGCTTAAGTGGTCCCTGTCTCTGTCTATCATGGCAATCTGAATTAGAATAGGCTCGGGTCTGGGAACTGAAGTACAGGTCCATGACTGCCTCACTCCAGTGTCAAACAGGCCACTACTAACTTCAAATCTAATCATAACAGAAAGCCAATTATAAATTTTAATTTTTGAAGATTGTTTTCCCTTAAATAAATTCTGGTAGCTAGAGATGCATGTCAGTCTGTGTTTATTTAAAAGACTTCCTACTAATTAGAAATGCTATTTTAATACATGATAATAGGTATTTCATGTCACTGAGAAAGCTAGGAGTGAACATTAGAAAGAAATCTTACATTTGTTAGTGAAAATCTCAATGCTAAGACATTCTGACAAAAATAACAGTATATAGAATAGCAGTCTACAGCAGCAAAGCAGGCGATTCACAGGAGTTCAACCTGAAGAAGTAAGTATATCTTGCATCATCCCGTAAGTATGGCTGCCACAACTTCTGGAAATTAATGGGTTTTTCTTGGAAGATTTTAAGCTTAAACCATAAGAGGAGGAAGTTATGGGAAATGTAGCTGCCAGCACTTCTATCACTGTGCACATGCACGTGTGCTCAGCTGGAAAGTCGTGTCTGACTCTCTGTGAGCCTATGTACTGTAGCCCGCCAAGCTCCTTTGTCCATGGAATTTTATTCTTTGCTGAGCCACCTGGGAAACTCCTCCATAATTGTGAGAAGCCCTTAAAAGTTGGCAGTGCTGATATTGGGCTATATATATATATATATATATATATATATATATATCTTTTTCTTACAAATGGTCACCTCTTAAAATTACCAATGGATATTGAATTCCTCTAGAACATGCATTTTAAGAGAAGAGGGACCTTTTATTGACTTACTTTATAAAAAGAGTGCCTAATATAGAGTAGTTTGGAGAT